>NC_134353.1:53449134-53696634 GCF_048569485.1 Anomaloglossus baeobatrachus | reverse complement strand
CTGCTGCCTCAATATAGTGAATGGCTCCGTCGGGGGTTTCACTTGAATCACGTATTTCGGAGATGTAGATGGAAACCCTGATGTAAGTGCTCAGCATAGAGCACAGGATAAATGTGAACTGATCCAAAATGGTCCGTACCAAAATTGCCACCAAATACCATTCAACTCAACCCACAAAAGCACAAGTCCCCACTCAGGTCCGTCATCTGTTAACAGAAATATAGGGTGCTTCCGCATTACTGGTAGGACAAAAGGCTCTAGAAAAGCATTATGGACCCCCTAAAAGAGAAATACAGGAAATTCTCAAATCCATATGCCCCCTCCCTTCTGAGCCCCACAATATGCATAAACCACAGTTAGCATCCACATGTTTGGCATTATTATAGTAAAGAGAGCCTTCCTAAATTACGGGCTGGGCACAATGTATGGGCACTACAATGTACTGGGCATGACAAGGGCATATTTGCAATTTTTGATTCTGCAACATTTACCGTACTGCGTTTGACTCCATGGGTAAAATTTCCCAGGGATTAAATCGTCACTACACCCGTAGATGAATTCCCATAGTGGTGTCATTTCCAAACTGTGGTCTCTTGAGGGGAATTCTTCTGTTTTTAGGGGCTCTTCAAATGGAGTCCGCAAACTATTCTAGGAAAATCAGTGCTCCAAAAATCAAATGGTTCTCCTTCCTTCCTGAGTCCTCTGGTGCAGCCAAACAGCTCTGTACAGTCGAATGTGGGGTATTGCCACATTCAGGAGAAATTGTGGAACACATTTTGGGTCCTTTTTTAATTTATTACCGTTGTGAAAATTGGAAATCTCTGGAGTTAAAACAACATTTTAGTGCTAAAAATATAATTATTTTTTGTTCACCGCCCAATAGTATAAAAGTTTGAGACGCACCTGTAATGTCAATATGCTCACTGCACCCTGGATGAATTCATTGAGAGGTGTAGTTGGTAAAATGGGGTCCCTTGTTGGAATTTCTGCTGTGTTGGCACCTCAGGGGCTCTGCCAATGTAACATGGCACCCGCAAACCAATCCAGTTAAATCTGAACTCAAATAAGGATCCTTCCCTTCTTCACTTTGCACTGTGCCCCAAAAGTAGATATCAACCACATATGGAGTATCTTCATACTCAGGAGAAATTGCACACAAATTGTATCGTCTATTATCTACTGTTACCCTAGTAAAAAATATAAATTTAGGGTTTAAGCAACATGCACCCAAACAGTAGTCTTCCACCAAATATGGGGTATTGTCGTAATCAGAACAAATTGCAGAACAAATTCTATGATGCATTTTTTCCTGTTAACCTTGTGAAAATTAAAGATTTGGGGGTTAAAGAAAGATTTCTGTGGTAAAAATTTTTTTTTTCATTTTCACAGCTCAACATTATAAAATACTGTGAAGCACCTGGGGGTCCAATGTGCTCACCAAACAACTAAATACATTTGTGACGCCCTGGCCTATCAGGTCGTCACAGGGTATTGCGCAATCTGCCCTTCTGTGTAATATCCATCTCCTCCTTGGTTACAGGTCCCTAACTTATGGTGTTGCCAAAACCAGCTAATCAAAATCCTAGGAACACTCTGCACCACACCCACCAGACACACCAGTGGACGGCCTGAGTGGAATAGGGTCGCCCACTTGGGGGGTTGGTTAAGGGGAGGTCAGGAGTGTCAGGAGTCAGTCAGAGAAAGGGAGAGTGTAGTGTTGGAGGTGAAAGTGAGAGGAGGTCAGGAGCTGGGCTCCTTGGAACTACTAGGTAGCAGACGTTGGTCTGGGCCTGCTAGGAGCTGGACCCCCGGTCGCAGGGGATCGTGACAAGTGGCACGGTACTGTCGTGGAGGACAGCCGGCGGCCTTATACCATCATCGGGCTGGGACCAGGGCATGACGTGGTACGTGGACCCTATATCAGGGAGTAGCTTCAGGCAACCTGACAATTCGCCCGACGAGAATGAAGCCTTCAAGATCCACTCTCCACCTGCTCCAAAATCGGGGTACTAGCGCAACGAGAGGGATATGACTTTCCAAAAATACGGTCCAAGAAATCCCAAGCGTGAACCCTCAGAGCAAGCTCCCTCAGTTAGCCTCACTGGGGAGCGGGACCCGACTACTTTCAAGCTACAGGGACCAACCAGAAGAAAACAAGGTGCCAAGGGAAAGTTTACAGATCAACAGACAACACCAGCAGAAACGGGACCCAAACGTGCTTTCCCTCAGCGGCAGCGGTGTCCAGAACTTTGGTTTACTAAAGTTGTCGGTGTCAGCATTATTGGACTGAGTGAGTACGCAAGTGAGCCTTACCTCCCCAGCGGCACATCCCGGTCACCATCACCGAGTCCCGTGGCATTCCTCCCTACCCGTGGAGGGGTTAAACACCTGGCTGCCCACTCCATCGTCACCAGGTACTCCCAGCTGCAGCGGTGGTACTCCTACATTACCACACACCATGGGTAGCATCACGATCTCTAAAAATAATCCCCTGTAAATACCCCCCCTTCATTCGAGTGGCTGCGACATCCCCCCCGTCTGGGTCCGGACGCCCCTTGAGCCACTGCGGATCCGGATACGGCACGGGGGCGGCACAAATTCCTTGAGGTGTTTAGTTTGCAAAATGGGGTCATTTGTCGGGGAGCTCCACTGTTTAGGCACCTCAGGGTTTCTACAAACACATGTCGTCTGCTATCTTTTCCGGACAATTTTGTGCTCCAAAAATTCAAATAGCTCCACTTTCGTTCTGAGCCCTGCCATGCGCCCAAACAGTAAAATTCCACCACAAATGGGGTATAGTGTACTCAGGAGACATTGCACAACAAATTATAAAGTGCATTTTCTCTTGTTATCTTTGTGAGGCCTCCAACACACATCCGTTAAAAACACGCACGTGCCGCGAGACACGTATTTTCCCTGTGTGTTGCGTGTGGTCAGTATGTGTCTCGGGTATGTGTGGTCCACGTGTGTTCTCCGTGTGCTATCCGTGATAGCACACGGAGAACCGGTAATTTGCATACTCACATGGTCCGCGCTGCTGTCCAGGGTTCTGATCTTCGGCTCCAGCCCCGCCCACTCCCCGCTGACGCTGCTTCCGGCCGAGCGGAGGGGCGGAGATTAGTGACAGCACACCCACCTCCTTTACATGCTCATAACGAGCGGCGTTTGGCAGGAACATTTTGCAGCGGAAGAATCTGCGGGGCTGGTGGAGGTATGTGTTTTTTTTATTTTTAAATTATTGACACGTGTTTTCCGGCGCGTGTCACACGAAACCGCATTCACACTACATCCGTGTGGTACGGGTGCGGGCCGTGTGACACCCGTGCTGCCGGAGAATACGTGGACATGTCAGCGTGAGAAAATCATGGACGCACGTTCCGTTCCAAAATACGTGTGTCCAAACAATAATGAAAACATAGGTCCACGTGTCTCCGTGCCGCCGGTACGTAACAAAATTGCCAACACGTACCGGCGGCACGGATGTGTGTCTTAGGCGTGAAAATGCAAAATTTTGGGGCTAAAGTAACATTTTTGTGGGAAAAAGTTAATTTTTTTCTTTTTCCTTTAACACTGCTTTAGTTCCTGTGAAGCATACGTTAATAAACGTCTTGGATGGGGTTTTCAGCAGTGTGAGGAGTGCAGTTTTGGGAATGGTGTCACTTTTGTGTCTTTTTTTGTCACCTAGGCCTCTCAAAGTCACTTTAAATGTGATGTGGTCCCTAAAAAATGTTTTTTGCAAATTTTGTTTTAAAAATGAAAAAATTGCTGATAAACTTTTAACCCTTCTAACCAAAAAAAAAAAGATGTTTCAAAAATTACACTGATGTAAAAGTAGACATGTGGGAAATGTTATTTAGTAACTATTTTTTATTATTTTATTATTATTATTTATTATTATTATTATTTTTTGTGACATAACTCTGATTTAAGGGCAGAAAAATTCAAATGCCAAATTTCCTTATTTTTACAAATAAATAGAAAAAATATTGTCCTAATTTTACCATATATATGTCACAATAAAACAATCTCAGAATCACCGGGATCCGTTGAACGTTCCAGAGTTATTACATCATAAAGTGACACTGGTCAGAATTTTAAAAAAATTAACCTGGTCACAAAGGCAAAAACAGGCTTGGGGTTGAAGGAGTTAAGAGACTGGTGGGGGGGGCATTACGTAAAAGCAAAATTCACTGATTGGGCATGTTATAGTATGTGGGCTGGTGTGCCAAGGCTTTTTTTTTTTTATTTTTGCCCCAGTCCGGCCGTGCCTTCAAGTGACTTCAATTTGGAATTACACCCCTCTGGGAATTCATCTATGGGTGTAGTGATGATTTTGACTACATGGGTCTTTTCCAGAAGCAATTAGTAATTAATGGATATTGGAGAAAGAAAAAGTAATCTGCCATTGTAGTGCCTAGTACATTGTAGTGCCCATACATTGTGCGCAGCTCGTGCTTCTGAAAACCGGCACCCCATATATTAATTCGGCTTCCTTGCTACAGAAATGCCAAACATGTGAATGCTAACTGGTATAGTCACATTGTGTAGCTCATAAGAGTGGGAGGCATTAGGATTTGGAAGCACAGATTTCTATGGATTTTTTAAGCACTTTTCCAGTGCCTTTGTGCTACCAGTAACGTGGAAGCCCCCTATATTTCTGTTAACAGAAGACGAACCTGAGTGGGGACTTGGTTTTTTGAGGATTGAGTATAAGTGGTGGCATTTCGGGGTACAGAACAGTTTGGATCAGTTCACATTTATCCTGCGCTCTATGCTGAGCACTTATATTGAAATTTATGACTCTCTGCCTCATTATAGGGAATCTTCCATTGTGGGTTCTGTCTGAATCACGTATTTCAGAGATTTACATGTAATCCCGGGTAAAAGTGCTCAGTGTAGAGCGCAGGATAAATGTGAGCCGCACCTTACAGCAATCTTTGGGAAGATGAATGACCAAACAACAGCAGGTCAAGAATTAGTTTTACTTTTTTATGTAGTTTACTTAAAGTCCCATAGAGGGACTAACTTTTATATTTCAGATCTGGTCTTATGCCTTGTAATAGATATGTATTGTAATACATGAGACCTTTTGGATTATACAGGCAGAATGCCTGTTAGATCTTGCCTATGGCTGGGTCTAACAGGCCACCATACCAGGCACACTGGGAGGTCATAGTTTGACCTTGGGATGACATGACAGCTATTGGCTCCCTGTGATTTGATCATGGGGGTGCAGATGGGAGTGAGAGAAGGAGCACCCTTCTTTTTACAACCTTCAAAATGCCACAATTGCTTTCGATCTGGAGGGTTAATCATTCAGGGGTGGCATGCGTCGGCCCTGGCTGTTACTTGCAGGAGCTCGGCTAAGCTGAGCTCCTTTGGTGACTATGCAGGAAGACTGACTGACCGTTCACAGAGTTCAGAGAGCGGGGACAGCTAAAATGTGTCCCGGCACCTCTTCCCGTGCTGGTCAGTGATCGAAGTCGGCACGGAGCCATTTGTCTATTTTTACACAGTGACAGCATAAATCCATGAAGGACATAGCACGCCATGATGACGGAACTGACACCTGCTCTTGACTTGGTATGTCATTGGTCGTTAAGGGGTTAATAGTGAACTAACAAAAATGAATTGCACTGTAGACTGATCTAATCCCCCCTCACAGAGCCTCATGGCGAGGGCCAAACATTTAAGTTCACCTTCCCAACGACTTGTTTTCCCCTCTATCTCCACCCTCCCCTCTTTGCTAACAGCTTTGGCTTTATAGAGCTAGAGAAGGACAGAGAGGGAAAACAAGTAGGCGGGGAGGTGCACTTAAATAATGTAACCCGACATGATGCACCCAGCGCCTGAACTTGGTTTGAACAGTCATTCTGTGCTAAGAAAGTCCCTGAAAAAAGGACCCACATGTTCTCAGAAGGGTTTAGGTCTAGTGAGGAAGTGGCCGGGACATTATGCTTTCATCTTTAAGGCCTTTACTGGCAGCTGAGACTTCGATGCTGCGATGGAGCATTGTCCTGCTGAAAAATCTGAGTTTTCTTGAAAGATGCAGATATCATCCTGCACCACTGCTTGAAGAAAGTGTCTTCTAAAAGACTGGCAGCTGGTTCAGGAGTTGATTTTGAGCCCATCTTCAACAGAAATAAGGTCCATCTTTAATAATACCAGCCCAGAGCAGTAACCACCTCCACCTCGCTGTTATCTGAGTAGAAGTGGACGTCCATGCTCGTTACTACTGATAAGTGAGCACTACCATACTCGGTACTCTTTACTAGTGACAAGCGAGCACTACCATGCTCGGGTACTCGGTACTCATAACTAGTGACGAGCAAGGACTACCATGCTCAGTAGTCGTAAGTACTGATGAGCGAGCACTATCATGCTCGGGTGCTTGATAGTCGTAACTAGTGACGAACGAGGACTACCATCCCACTTTGTGACCTTTAGTTTCCAAGATGTTATGAATTGGCAGTTTCCTTCATACAGTCATATGAAAAAGTTTGGGCACCCCTATTAATGTTAACCTTTTTTCTTTATAACAATTTGGGGTTTTGCAGCAGCTATTTCAGTTTCATATATCTAATAACTGATGGACTCAGTAATATTTCTGGATTGAAATGAGGTTTATTGTACTAACAGAAAATGTGCAATCCGCATTTAATCAAAATTTGACCGGTGCAAAAGTATGGGCACCTCAACATAAAAGTGACATTAATATTTTGTAGATCCTCCTTTTGCAAAAATTACAGCGTCTAGTCGCTTCCTGTAGCTTTTAATGAGTTCCTGGATCCTGGATGAAGGTATATTTGACCATTCCTGTTTACAAAACAATTCCAGTTCAGTTAAGTTTGATGGTCGCCGAGCATGGACAGCACGCTTCAAATCATCCCACAGATTTTTAATGATATTCAGGTCTGGGGACTGGGATGGCCATTCCAGAACATTGTAATTGTTCCTCTGCACAAATGCCTGAGTAGATTTGGAGCGATGTTTTGGATCATTGTCTTGCTGAAATATCCATCCCCTGCGTAACTTCAACTTCGTCACTGATTCTTGCACATTATTGTCAAGAATCTGCTGATACTGAGTTGAATCCATGCGACCCTCAACTTTAACAAGATTCCCGGTGCCGGCATTGGCCACACAGCCCCAAAGCATGATGGAACTAACCTGATCAGCTTCTATGAGGATGTAAGCTCTCACATGGACCGAGGAGAATCATTGGATGTCATTTATCTCGACTTCGGTAAAGCATTTGACACTGTCCCACATAAAAGACTGCTAAGTAAAATGAGAAAGCTTGCGCTCGGGGAAAATGTGTGTAGATGGGTAGGTAGCTGGCTTAGTGGTAGAAAACAAAGAGTGGTTATTAATGGTGCATACTCAGATTGGGCCAGGGTTACTAGTGGGGTGCCACAGGGGTCTGTATTGGGCCCCCTACTATTTAATATATTTATTAATGATCTGGTGGATGGTTTACAGAGTAAAATATCAGTATTTGCAGATGATACAAAACTATGTAAGGTAGTTAACACAAAGGAGGACAGTTTGCAACTACAGATGGATTTGAGTAAATTGGAGAATTGGGCTGAAAAATGGCAAATGAGGTTTAACACAGATAAGTGTAAGGTTATGCACATGGGAAGGAGAAACAGATGCTACGATTACTTACTAAATGGGAAACTGCTGGGGAAATCAGACATGGAAAAAGACTTAGGCATCTTAGTGAATAAGAATCTAAATTGGAGTGCCCAGTGTCAGGCAGCAGCCACCAAAGCAAATAGGGTGATGGGATGCATTAGAAGAGGTCTGGGGGCACGAGATGAAAACATCATTCTCCCTCTGTACAAATCACTAGTCAGACCACACTTGGAGTATTGTGTGCAATTTTGGGCGCCGGTGCTGAAGAAAGACATTACTGAACTTGAAAGGGTTCAGAGGCAGGCTACTAAAATAATAAATGGAATGGGTGCATTACAATACACGGAAAGGTTATCAAAATTAGGTCTATTTACTCTAGAAAAGAGAAGACTTAGGGGAGACCTAATAAATATGTACAAATATATCAGAGGGCCATATAGAGATCTCTCCCATGATCTGTTTGTACCAAGGACTATGACAAGAACAAGGGGGCATTCTTTTCGATTGGAGGAAAGAAAATTCCTACATCAGCATAGAAGAGGATTCTTCACGGTAAGAGCAGTGAGGCTCTGGAACTCTCTTCCTGAGGAAGTGGTGATGGCCAACACACTGAATGAATTTAAGAGAGGAATGGATGCATTTCTTGTTAGCAAAAGTATAGAAGGTTATAAATAGCATAATCTTACAGGTAGATAGAAGAGCGACCAAGATTATTAGAGGAATGGGTGGGCTGCAATACCAAGACAGGTTATTAAACTTGGGGTTAGTTAGTTAGGAAAAACAAAGGCTTAGGGGGATCTAATCACAATGTATAAAGATATGAGGGGACAGTACAGAGACCTTTCCAAAGATCTCTTTACACCTAGGCCTGCGACTGGAACACGGGGGCATCCGCTACGTCTTGAGGAAAGAATGTTTATTCATAATCACAGATGAGGATTCTTTACTGTACGAGCAGTGAGACTATGGAGCTCTCTGCCGTATGATGTTGTAATGAGGGATTCACTAGTAAAATTTAAGCAGAGCCTGAACGCATTTCTTGAAAAATATAATATTACCAGTTATGTATATTAGATTTTATGACAGGGTATTGATCCAGGGAACTAGTCTGATTGCCGTATGTGGAGTCAGGAAGGAATTTTTTTTCCCCATTGGAGCTTATTTGACACATTGGGTTTTTTTTGCCTTCCTCTGGATCAACATGTTAGGCTACGGGTTGAACTAGATAGACTTAGAGTCTCCCTTCAACCTTAAAGACTATGAAACTATGAACCTCCACGAAATTTTACTGTGGGTAGCAAGTGCTTTTCTTGGAATGCCGTGTTTTTTTGCCTCCATGCATAACGCCTTTTTGTATGACCAAACAACTCAATCTTTGTTTCATCAGTCCACAGGACCTTCTTCCAAAATGTAACTGGCTTGTCCAAATGTGCTTTTGCATACCTCAGGCGACTCTGTTTGTGGCGTGCTTGCAGAAACAGCTTCTTTCGCATCACTCTCCCATACAGCTTCTCCTTGTGCAAAGTGCGCTGTATTGTTGACCAATGCACATTGACACCATCTGCAGCAAGATGATGCTGCAGGTCTTTGGAGGTGGTCTGTGGATGGTCCTTGACTGTTTTCACCATTCTTCTGCTCTGCCTTTCTGATATTTTTCTTGGCCTGCCACTTCTGGGCTTAACAAGAACTGTACCTGTGTTCTTCCATTTCCTTACTATGTTCCTCACAGTGGAAACTGACAGTTTAAATCTCTGAGACAACTTTTTGTATCCTTCCCCTGAACAACTATGTTGAATAATCTTTGTTTTCAGATCATTTGAGAGTTGTTTTGAGGAGCCCATGATGCCACTCTTCATAGGAGATTCAAATAGGAGAACTACTTGCAAGTGGCCACCTTAAAATACCTTTTCTCATGATTGGATACACCTGCCTATGAAGCTCAAAGCTCAATGAGGTTACAAAACCAATTTAGTGCTTTAGTAAGTCAGTAAAAAGTAGTTAGGAGGGTTCAAATCAAGAAATTGATAAGGGTGCCCATACTTTTGCACTGGTCAAATTTTGTTTAAATGCGGATTGCACATTTTCTGTTAGTACAATAAACCTCATTTCAATCCAGAAATTTTACTCAGTCCATCAGTTATTAGATATATGAAACTGAAATAGCTGCTGCAAAAACCCAAATTGTTATAAAGAAAAAAAAGGTTAACATTAATAGGGGTGCCCAAACTTTTTCACATGACTGTATCTCCGCTCCTGAGTGCCTTACACCGAAGATATGACCATCATATTTCTAGTTATGATTTGATTTATCCATAGTTATGAAACATGATAGGTCTGTGGGCTTCTCTTGAAGTCGATTTTGAGCTGATTCGCACGTCGCACTATTAATAGAAAATGTGTGACGGGCGTCTCATCGCTGTGAAGCCGTAAATATACCTGCCCAATATGTGGGAGTGAAGTGCTCCCTAATATTGTAACTTATACAGGAGTCTCAAAGTCTAGGATTCTTGTTTGCAGCTGGTTGTAAAACTTGTAGATACCCGCCTATTACCCTGGCTGAATACTCTTGACCGGACGGGAGCTGCTCTGGCTTCCTTAGTCTTGATTGGATTTATTACCTGGCCATTTGGCGACGAGATCTGGGGAATTTCTTGCTGCAGAGCAGGGGGTGTGTAAATGAATAGTGACAGCTGACATATAAATGTCATATTCTTCATTATAATCCTCACAGGTACCCACTGTAAAATCTCTTTCTTGTAGTGGAGACCATGGGCGTATGCTGTTGCTCCTAGGAAGCAGGCACTAAGGTTTCACCCACCTACTGGAACCAAACTACTCAATTTTTCCTGCCTCTAAGGCAATGCAAGATCAATGTTTATGTATAGGTAAGCGCTGACAAATACAACCAAGCAAGCATTTTAGAAATCACCTTTAATATACTTTCAGTATCATAATAAACAAAAAAGAAAAATAAGAATATCGCATCAATCAGGAAATAACTTGCACCGGCCGCTACACCAGGGTCAATCATTCCTAGTCATAAAAAAAGGAGGGCGATGTTTTCTTAAAGCAATGGTCCAAGATTAGAAACTCGTCTTCCAAAAACGTAACCAAGATGTGTTTCCTGTTTTTTTTTGGAAGAAGGCAGCCATGTTTTTCTAATCCTGGACAACCCGTAAAAAAACAAAAAACAAAAAACAAAAACAAAAGAAACCCGAGTGTTGCCGGATGCAGACGACCACTTGTGCGCCATTATACAAAGAGGGCGCCTACAGTATTTCAAGAATAAAGATGGGTGACATTTTTTTAATAAAGGGCAGAACAATATAATAATCCTTTTGCATTACAATTTATATTGTCACGTTCTATAGCTTTACATCTCTCCTGATCGTCTCTTGCAATGCAGGTTCTGGATGGTAAGCGATAGACGCGCTTTTTTTCCGTCCAGCTGCAGGTGGTTAGGGAGACCTCCCCCGATCCCGGAGCTCTTGATGGCTTTGCTTCACTATTTATTGTCCACGGATGGACGGACGCAGCCTTTCCGGCTGACTCAGAGAAAGAATACAGGGGGTGAGCATCACACCAGCGACACTTCTTCAGGAAAAACGACCGCCTAGGAAAACCTCAGAATTAAAGGGATCAACCACCAGGAATTTCTATATAAACTAAAGCCAGTGCTATACTGGCGCTATCATGCTGATTCTATACAGACCTTTAGTTGTGAGATCGGATGTATACTTCCTGAAATATAGGCAAGTAAAGTTTGTAAAATGCACAGTTACTTGATGAGAGGTGCAACAGAATATCTAATAGGTGGGTTGGGTTTTGCTAGTTATTCCCGCCCATCTGTCCTTCCTCACCGTGTAATAACAGAGATGAGTAGGAAGGACAGGCAGCAGTCAGGGGCAGGAATAACTAGCAAAACATAACTCCCCTATTAGATATTCTGTAGCTGCTATCAATCAAGTAACAGTGTATTTCACAGCCTTTACTTGCCTATATTTCAGAAACTAGACATCCAATCTCACAACTAAAAGGTATGTATAGAATCAGGATGATAGTGCCAGTATAGCAGTGGATTTAGTATATATAGGAAAATCCTGGTGGTTGGTCCTCTTTAAGAGATCATGTGCGCATACCCTAAAACCTACCCCCCAACCCCCATTCCTTAGAGTGTAAACCACAGTACACACTTATCTAAGGTTTTAGTCATTTGGCTCAAGCTTAAAGTGTCAGCGTGCTCCGACATAGCGGGCAGCAAGTTGTAGTGGTCTGACCAGGGACATATAATGTATATATATATATATATATATATATATATATATATATATATATATATATATATTATATTTATTAGCGTTTCTATTCTTGTACCTTAGTGAAATAATTCAGAAAAACTGATTAGTACATTAACACATAAGTGGCAAATGCCAGGGGAAAAAAACAAAAACAAACAATCGTCCTTCAGAGCAGTAATCTTTTCGGGCAGCGGTCAGATATAGTCACCTGCATCTTGCAGGGAGTCTTACAGTCACCATCATCTGGAGCCGGCTAGGGAAGATGAGGCTGCATGTAGAAGTATACGCGGTAAGCATTCTAATTTCCATGCCAATGTAATATGAGGACGTATTGACGATTTATACAAGTTCCGTGTCCGTGTACTGACCACTAAGACGTTTAGCAGAACGGATCCGATAGTTTGGAGTGTATGATATGTGATCTGGGCTGGACGGTATTTCCAATCCAGGTCAGATATAAAAGTAGATATCAGACCAATTCTAGCAGGCATGAAATGGCAATGATACATACCCACGCGTTTCGTACAGTCCTTCATTTTTTATAGTAAATCAATAGGCCTCATCCGAGACATCGGACGACACAAGAAAAATTAAAATATAGATTATATAAAGATAGTTATACATTTGTCATTTATTTACCAGATGCAAACCCCGCTTCTGAGCCCATTGTCCTTCCATCCCACCCAGCGGGTCGTCACGGTTTATCCAGCCGCAGAAAGGTAAGACGAGTGCATGGCGGACAGCGAGACGCGGTCGGAGTCATCCCCACCGAGTGCCTCCTTAAGGGCTAGAGTACTGTGATCCGGGGGTGGGGGGGGAAAGGACAGCAGGAATCTGCCACCTTTAATAAGCCGCAAGTAGATTTATATAGTAAATATATATATATATAACCCAAAATACTTTCACAAAAGAAAGTGACAAGTAAAATAAAGAATAGAGTCTGTACAGTCATTAGCTCCGGAGGGCAGCGAGGCGGGTCTGCATGGCTTCCAAGTCTTCCTCCTCTTCGTCTTCCATAGCGGCTGTGGCTCCCTCCATGACGGCCTCCGGTAAGGCATCTGTGACTTTGCTGGGAGCTTTGCCCAACTCCCCTGGAAAACATGGAACCATTCGTATCAGAACAAATTATGCAAAATCAGCAAAATTAAAGTGAAAATAAAGAGTTCATAATTGACCAGGCAGTTTATAAAGCGCACCCGAAACACGCGTCGGGGTTGAAGGTACGTGGTCTTACACTGGGATCAATGAGTAAGCTGCAGGGCTTTGCTCTGACAGTTTTTTATAATGATATTTAATTTCCCTCACGTTACCTTGCCTTACTTAAAAGGGAAGGTTTCATCAGATTTGGGCCTCCTAAACTAAAACTACCACCTTAAGCAGCGCCTGCGCTGCATTCCATTAAGGTGCATGTTACCCCCCTGACACCCTCTGTAGACCCCACAAATACCTTTATAAAATATCCTGCCCTGTATGTAAATTGTCCAGTCCTGTCTGATGGGCATCCTACTTTGCGCCTGCTGTCCCTCCTTTCTCCCTCCTCCTGTGCCTTGGACGCCATCCATGTAGGTGGGCAAAACCTCGTGCCTGCGCAGACATATTTCCGGTTCGTGCAGGCGCACTTCAATCTGCCCTATTGTGGACAAAGCCGAAAGAAGGGAATTTTGTTTACTTACCGTAAATTCCTTTTCTTCTAGCTCCAATTGGGAGACCCAGACAATTGGGTGTATAGCTTCTGCCTCCGGAGGCCACACAAAGTATTACACTTAAAAGTGTAAAGCCCCTCCCCTTCTGCCTATACACCCCCCGTGCATCACGGGCTCCTCAGTTTTGGTGCAAAAGCAAGAAGGAGGAAAAGTTATAAATTGGTTTAAAGTAAATTCAATCCGAAGAAATTTCGGAGAACTGAAACCATTCAACATGAACAACATGTGTACACAAATAACAACAGCCCGAAGGGAACAGGGGCGGGTGCTGGGTCTCCCAATTGGAGCTAGAAGAAAAGGAATTTACGGTAAGTAAACAAAATTCCCTTCTTCTTTGTCGCTCTATTGGGAGACCCAGACAATTGGGACGTCCAAAAGCAGTCCCTGGGTGGGTAAAATAATACCTCGTAATAGAGCCGTAAAACGGCCCCTTCCTACAGGTGGGCAACCGCCGCCTGAAGGACTCGCCTACCTAGGCTGGCATCTGCCGAAGCATAGGTATGCACCTGATAGTGTTTCGTGAAAGTATGCAGGCTCGACCAGGTAGCCGCCTGACACACCTGCTGAGCCGTAGCCTGGTGCCTCAAAGCCCAGGACGCACCCACGGCTCTGGTAGAATGGGCCTTCAGCCCTGAGGGAACCGGAAGCCCAGCAGAACGGTAAGCTTCGAGAATTGGTTCCTTGATCCACCGAGCCAGGGTTGATTTGGAAGCCTGTGACCCTTTACGCTGGCCAGCGACAAGGACAAAGAGTGCATCCGAGCGGCGCAGGGGCGCCGTACGAGAAATGTAGAGTCTGAGTGCTCTCACCAGATCTAACAAGTGCAAATCCTTTTCACATTGGTGAACTGGATGAGGACAAAAAGAGGGTAAGGAGATATCCTGATTGAGATGAAAGGGGGATACCACCTTAGGGAGGAATTCCGGAACCGGACGCAGAACCACCTTGTCCTGGTGAAACACCAGGAAAGGGGCTTTGCATGACAGCGCTGCTAGCTCAGACACTCTCCGAAGTGATGTGACTGCTACTAGGAAGACCACTTTCTGCAAAAGGCGTGAAAGAGAAATATCCTTCATTGGCTCGAAAGGTGGCTTCTGAAGAGCCATCAGCACCCTGTTCAGATCCCAGGGTTCTAACGGCCGCTTGTAAGGAGGGACTATGTGACAAACCCCCCTGCAGGAACGTGCGTACCTGTGGAAGTCTGGCTAGGCGCTTCTGAAAAAACACAGAGCGCTGAGACCTGTCCCTTAAGGGAGCCGAGCGACAAACCTTTTTCCAATCCGGATTGAAGGAAGGAAAGAAAAGTGGGCAAGGCAAATGGCCAGGGAGAAAAACCCTGATCAGAGCACCAAGATAAGAATATCCTCCACGTCCTGTGGTAGATCTTGGCGGACGTTGGTTTCCTAGCCTGTCTCATAGTGGCAATGACCTCATGAGATAACCCTGAAGACGCTAGGATCCAGGACTCAATGGCCACACAGTCAGGTTGAGGGCCGCAGAATTCAGATGGAAAAACGGCCCTTGAGACAGCAAGTCTGGTCGGTCTGGTAGAGCCCACGGTTGGCCCACCGTGAGATGCCACAGATCCGGGTACCACGACCTCCTCGGCCAGTCTGGAGCGACGAGGATGGCGCGGCGGCAGTCGGACCTGATTTTGCGTAACACTCTGGGCAACAGTGCCAGAGGAGGAAGCACATAAGGGAGTTGAAACTGCGACCAATCCTGAACTAAGGCGTCTGCCGCCAGAGCTCTGATCTTGAGACCGTGCCATGAATGTCGGGACTTTGTTGTTGTGCCGGGACGCCATTAGATCGACGTCCGGCATCCCCCAGCGGCAACAGATCTCCTGAAACACGTCCGGGTGAAGGGACCATTCCCCTGCGTCCATGCCCTGGCGACTGAGAAAGTCTGCTTCCCAGTTTTCTACGCCCGGGATGTGAACTGCGGATATGGTGGAGGCTGTGGCTTCCACCCATAGCAGAATCCGCCGGACTTCCAGTGAGGCTTGCCGACTGCGTGTTCCGCCTTGGTGGTTGATGTATGCCACCGCTGTGGAGTTGTCCGACTGAATGCGGATCTGCTTGCCTTCCAGCCACGGCTGGAACGCCTTTAGGGCAAGATACACTGCCCGTATCTCCAGAACATTGATCTGAAGGGAGGACTCTGGCTGAGTCCAAGTACCCTGAGCCCTGTGGTGGAGAAAGACCGCTCCCCACCCTGACAGGCTCGCGTCCGTCGTGACCACAGCCCAGGATGGGGGCAGGAAGGATTTCCCCTTTGACAGAGAAGTGGGAAGAAGCCACCAGTGAAGGGAAGCCTTGGCTGCCCGAGAAAGGGAGACGTTCCTGTCGAGGGACGTCGATTTCCTGTCCCATTTGCGGAGAATGTCCCATTGAAGTGGACGCAGATGAAACTGCGCAAAAGGAACTGCCTCCATTGCTGCTACCATCTTCCCTAGGAAGTGCATGAGGCGCCTCAAGGGGTGTGACTGGCCTTGAAGGAGAGATTGCACCCCTGTCTGTAGTGAACGCTGTTTGTCCAGCGGAAGCTTCACTATCGCTGAGAGAGTATGAAACTCCATGCCAAGATATGTCAGTGATTGGGCCGGTGTCAAATTTGACTTTGGAAAATTGATGATCCACCCGAAACTCTGGAGAGTCTCCAGAGCAATGTTCAGGCTGTGTTGGCATGCCACTTGAGAGGGTGCCTTGACAAGCAGATAGTCTAAGTAAGGGATCACCGAGTGTCCCTGAGAGTGGAGAACTGCTACTACTGTTGCCATGACCTTGGTGAAGACCCGTGGGGCTGTCGCCAGGCCGAAAGGCAGTGCCACGAACTGAAGGTGTTCGTCCCCTATGGCGAAACGCAGGAAGCGCTGATGCTCTGGAGCAATCGGTACGTGGAGATAAGCATCTTTGATGTCGATTGATGCTAGGAAATCTCCTTGGGACATTGAGGCGATGACGGAGCGGAGCGATTCCATCCGGAACCGCCTGGTTTTTACGTGTTTGTTGAGCAGTTTTAGGTCCAGAACAGGAAGGAAGGATCCGTCCTTTTTTGGCACCACGAACAAGTTGGAGTAAAAACCGCGACCCTGTTGCTGAACAGGAACAGGGATCACCACTCCTTCTGCCTTCAGAGTGCACACTGCCTGAAGAAGAGCATCGGCTCGCTCGGGGGGCGGAGATGTTCTGAAAAATCGAGTCGGAGGATGAGAGCTGAACTCTATCCTGTAACCGTGAGACAGAATGTCTCTCACCCAACGGTCTTTTACCTGTGGCAGCCAGGCGTCGCAAAAGCGGGAAAGCCTGCCACCGACCGAGGATGCGGTGTGAGGAGGCCGAAAGTCATGAGGAGGCCGCTTTGGAAGCGGTTCCTCCGGCGGTCTTTTTAGGACGTGACTTAGACCGCCATGAATCGGAGTTCCTCTGATCCTTCTGAGGCCTTTTGGACGAGGAGAATTGAGACCTGCCCGCGGGCCGAAAGGACCGAAACCTCGATTGTACCTTCCGTTGTTGAGGTCTGTTTGGTTTGGACTGGGGTAAGGATGAGTCCTTCCCCTTAGATTGTTTAATGATTTCATCCAATCGCTCACCAAACAGGCGGTCGCCAGAAAATGGCAAACCGGTTAAGAACTTTTTGGAAGCAGAGTCTGCCTTCCATTCACGTAGCCACATGGCCCTGCGGACTGCCACCGAATTGGCGGATGCTACCGCCGTACGGCTCGCAGAGTCCAGGACAGCATTAATGGCGTAGGACGCAAACGCCGACGCCTGAGAGGTTAAGGACACCACTTGCGGAGCAGACGTACGTGTGACTGCATTAATCTGCGCATGACAAGCTGAGATAGCTTGGAGTGCCCATACGGCTGCGAAAGCTGGAGCAAAAGACGCACCGATGGCTTCATAGATGGATTTCAACCAGAGCTCCATCTGTCTGTCAGTGGCATCTTTGAGTGAAGCCCCATCTTCCACGGCAACTATGGATCTAGCCGCCAGTCTGGAGACTGGAGGATCCACCTTGGGACACTGAGCCGAGCCCTTGACAACGTCAGGGGGGGAAGGGATAACGTGTATCCTTAAGACGCTTGGAAAAACGCTTATCTGGACAAGCTCGGTGTTTCTGGACTGCCTCTCTGAAGTCAGAGTGATCCAGAAACGTACTCATTGTACGCTTGGGAAACCTGAAACGGAATTTCTCCTGCTGAGAAGCTGACTCCTCAATTGTAGGAGCTGGAGGAGAAATATCCAACACCTGATTGATGGTCGCAATAAGGTCATTCACTATGGAGTCACCTTCAGGTGTATCTAGGTTGAGAGCGGCCTCAGGATCAGAATCCTGATCTGCTACCTCCGCTTCATCATCCAGGGAGTCCTCCTGCTGAGACCCTGAACAGTGTGATGAAGTCGAGGGAATTTCCCAGCGAGCCCGCTTAGGCGGCCTGGGACTGCGGTCCGTGTCAGAGACCTCACCCTGGGACCTATGGGTCCCCACAGGAGCACTTTGCTGCTCCAACTGAGGGGGGCCTGGGGTCAATGATTCAACAGTGCCCAGGGCCTGAGTCACCGGTCTGGACTGTAAGGCCTCTGGTATCTTAGCAGACCATTTATCCATACTCTCAGACACTTTGTCAGCAAATACTGCAAACTCCGTCCCTGTCACCTGGACAGTGGTAGCAGGTGGTTCCACCTGGGCCACCAGTAGCAGAGGCTCCGGCTGAGTAAGTGCCACAGGGGCCGAGCATTGCACACAATGAGGGTCGGTGGAACCTGCCGGTAGTATAGCCGCACATGAGGTACAGGTTGCAAAGTAAGCCTGTGCTTTGGCACCCTTGCTTTTTGCGGACGACATGCTGTTGTCTCCTCAGAGTACAATCCAGGAGGGTATATAGCCAAAAATCAACAGCGCGACCGTACAGTGTAAATGTATAGCATATAAGCATATATATATATATATATATGTACACTTCGGCACTCAGTGGGGCCAGCACCTCAGGTGCTGCTTACCGACCGCTCAAAGCGGTTGTGTGATCACCAGATTCCCTGCCTGAGCCTCCCAGAGCTGTGTCTCCTCTCCAGCGTCAGAAGTGCTGACAGGAATGGCTGCCGGCGTTCTGTGGGGAGGAGGGGGCCGTGGGCGTGCCCTAGAAAGTGCGGGAATCTGGTGCTGAGTGAGGAGGATACAAAGTATGCTCCAGCCCTCAGCGCTGACGTCCTGTGCAGCGTCCCGCCCTTCCCCTGACTGGCAGGCCTGGGGGCGGTAATATGCGATACTAGGCCGCAAAAGCCGGGGACTAAAGTTATAAGCGCGGCCGGCAAATAAGCGCGGTCGGCGCGGTAGTCCCCGGCGCACTAACACACCCAGCAGTGCTGCTGCAGTGTGTATGGCACAAGCGTTCATGCGCGGTCCCCCAAGGGGACACAGAGTACCTCACAGTAGCAGGGCCTTGTCCCTGACGATACCCGGCTCCTGTCCAGCAGATTCCCCAGGGGCTGCGGAGGGAGCACGGTCCCAGTGCCTGGAGACCGATTAGGATCCCACTTCACCCAGAGCCCTTAAGGGATGGGGAAGGAAAACAGCATGTGGCTCCTGCCTATGTACCCGCAATGGGTACCTCAACCTTAACAACACCGCCGACCAGAGTGGGGTGAGAAGGGAGCATGCTGGGGGCCCTGTTATGGGCCCTCTTTTCTTCCATCCGACATAGTCAGCAGCTGCTGCTGACTAAGATGTGGAGCTATGCGTGGATGTCAGCCTCCTTCGCACAAAGCATAAAAACTGAGGAGCCCGTGATGCACGGGGGGTGTATAGGCAGAAGGGGAGGGGCTTTACACTTTTTAAAGTGTAATACTTTGTGTGGCCTCCGGAGGCAGAAGCTATACACCCAATTGTCTGGGTCTCCCAATGGAGCGACAAAGAAACATAGGTGCGCCTGCGCAAACTGGCGAGTTCTCTGCGCAGTTGCGAGATTTTGCCCGACGATGTGGATAACGCCACATTATTGGACAAAGAAGGGAATTTTGTTTACTTACCGTAAATTCCTTTTCTTCTAGCTCCAATTGGGAGACCCAGACAATTGGGTGTATAGCTACTGCCTCCGGAGGCCACACAAAGTATTACACTTTAAAAAGTGTAAACCCCTCCCCTCTGCTATACACCCTCCCGTGCATCACGGGCTCCTCAGTTTTGGTGCAAAAGCAGGAAGGAGGAAACTTATAAATTGGTCTAAGGTAAATTCAATCCGAAGGATGTTCGGAGAACTGAAACCATGACCAAGAACAGTTCAATCTGAACAACATGTGTACACAAAAGAACAAACAGCCCGAAGGGAACAGGGGCGGGTGCTGGGTCTCCCAATTGGAGCTAGAAGAAAAGGAATTTACGGTAAGTAAACAAAATTCCCTTCTTTGTCGCTCCATTGGGAGACCCAGACAATTGGGACGTCCAAAAGCAGTCCCTGGGTGGGTAAAAGAATACCTCGGTAAAAGAGCCCCTTCCTACAGGTGGGCAACTGCCGCCTGAAGGACTCGCCTACCTAAGCTGGCATCTGCCGAGCGTAGGTATGCACTAGATAGTGCTCCGTGAAAGTGTGCAGACTCAACCAGGTAGTCGCCTGACACACCTGCTGAGCCGTAGCCTGGTGCAGCAACGCCCAGGGCGCACCCACGGCTCTGGGAGAATGGGCCTTCAGCCTTGAAGGAACCGGAAGCCCAGCAGAACGGTAGGCTTCAAGAATTGGTTCCTTGATCCACCGAGCCAAGTTGACTTGGGAGCTTGCGACCCTTTACTCTGGCCAGCGACAAGGACAAAGAGCGCATCCGAGCGGCGCAGGAGCGCCGTACGAGAAATGTAGAGTCTGAGTGCTCTCACCAGACCTAACAAGTGCAAATCCTTTTCACGTTGGTGAACCGGATGAGAACAAAAGGAAGGTAAGAAGGTATCCTGATTGAGATGATACCACCTTCGGGAGAAATTCCAGAACCGAGCGCAGAACCAGCTTGTCCTGGTGAAACACCAGGAAGGGGGACTTGCATGACAGCGCTGCTATGTCAGACACTCTGCGAAGTGACGTGACTGCACTAGGAAGACCACCTTCTGCGAAAGGCGTGAAAGAGAATATCCCTCATTGGCTCGAAGGGTGGTTTCTGAAGAGCCGGTATCACCCTGTTCCGATCCCAGGGTTCTAGCCGACGCTTGTAAGGAGGGACTATGTGGCAAACCCCCTGCAGGAACGTGCGTACCTGCGGGAGTTTTGCTAGACGCTTTTGAAAAAAAACACAGAAAGCGCCGAAACTTGTCCCTTAAGGGAACCGAGAGACAACCCCCTTTTCCATTCCGGATTGAAGGAAGGACAGAAAGTGGGCAAGGCGAATGGCCAGAGAGTAAAACTCTGATCAGAGCACCAGGATAAGAAGATCTTCCACGTCCTGTGGTAGATCTTGGCGGACGTTGGTTTCCTGGCCTGTCTCATAGTGGCAATGACCTCTTGAGATAACCCTGAAGACGCTAGGATCCGGGACACAATGGCCACGCAGTCAGGTTGAGGGCCGCCGAATTCAGATGGAAAAAACAGCCCTTGAGACAGCAAGTCTGGCCGGTCTAGTAGTGTCCACGGTTGGCCTACCGTGAGATGCCACAGATCCGGGTACCACGACCTCCTCGGCCAGTCTGGAGCGACGAGGATGGCGCGGTGGCTGTCGGATCTGATCCTGCGTAACACTCTGGGCAGCGGTGCCAGAGGAGGAATACGTGAGGCAGGGAAACTGCAACCAATCCTGCACTAATGCGTCTGCCGCCAGAGCTTTGTGATCTTGAGAACGTGCCATGAATGCCGTGACTTTGTTGTTGTGCCGGGACGCCAATAGGTCGACGTCCGGCTTCCCCCAGCGGCAACAAATCTCTTGAAACACGTCCGGTCGAAGAGACCATTCCCCTGCGTCCATGCCCTGGCGACTGAGAAAGTCTGCTTCCCAGTTTTCTACGCCCGGGATGTGAACTGCGGAGATGGTGGAGGCTGTGGCTTCCACCCACAGCAGAATCCGCCGGACTTGCTGGAAGGCTTGCCGACTGCTTGTGCCGCCTTGGTGGTTGATGTATGCCACCGCCTTGGCGTTGTCCGACTGAATTCGGATCTGCCTGCCTTCCAGCCATGGCTGGAACGCTTTTAGGGCTAGAACACTGCCCTTATCTCCAGAACATTGATCTGGAGGGAAGACTCTGCTGAGTCCATGTACCCTGAGCCCTGTGGCGGAGGAAGACTCCCTGAGAGACTCGCGTCCGCCGTGACCACAGGCCAGGATGTGGGCAGGAAGGACTTTTCCCTTTGACAAGAGTGGGAAGAAGCCACCACTGAAGGGAGGCCATGGCTGCCCGAGAAGGAGCAACGTCCTTGTCGAGGGACGTCGATTTGCTGTCCCATTTGCGGAGAAAGTCCCATTAAAGTGGGCGCAGATGAATCAGCGCAAACGGAGCTGCCTCTATTGCTGCCACCAACTTCTCTAGGAAGTGCATGAGGCGCCTCAAAGGGTGTGACTGGGCTCGAAGGAACGATTGCACCCCTGTCTGTAGTGAACGCTGTTTATCCAGCGGAAGCTTCACTATCGCTGAGAGAGTATGAAACTCCTTGCCGAGATATGTCAGTGATTGGGCCGGTGTCAATTTTGACTTTAGGAAAAATTGATGAACCACCCGAATCTCTGGAGAGTCTCTAGAGCCATGTTCAGGCTGTGCTGGCATGCCACCCGAGAGGGGGCCTTGACCAGCAGATTGCCTGAGAGAGTAGGACCGCTACCACAGGTGTCATGACCTTGGTGAAGGCCCGTAGGGCTGTCACCAGGCCGAAAGTTAGTGCCACGAACTGAAGGTGTTCGTTCCCTATGTCGAAGCGCAGGAAGTGCTGATATCCTGATACAATCGGCACGTGGAGATAAGCATCCCTGATGTCGATTGATGCTAGGAAGCCTCCTTGGGCCATCAAAGGCCTGTCGTCCGCAGAGTAATCAGTGAGGGTATACAGCCAAAAACAAATAATGCTGCCGAACAGTGAAATCATATACCATATAAATAAACACATATTATATCTCTATCTATATCTCTATCTATATCTCTATCTATATCTCTATCTATATCTCTATCTATATCTCTATCTATATCTCTATCTATATCTCTATCTATATCTCTATCTATATCTCTATCTATATCTCTATCTATATCTCTATCTATATCTCTATCTATATCTCTATCTATATCTCTATCTATATCTCTATCTATATCTCTATCTATATCTCTATCTATATCTCTATCTATATCTCTATCTATATCTCTATCTATATCTCTATCTATATCTCTATCTATATCTCTCTATATCTCTCTATATCTCTCTATATCTCTCTATATCTCTCTATATCTCTCTATATCTCTCTATATCTCTCTATATCTCTCTATATCTCTCTATATCTCTCTATATCTCTCTATATCTCTCTATATATCTCTATATATCTCTATATATCTCTATATATCTCTATATATCTCTATATATCTCTATATATCTCCATCTCTCTCTCTCTCTCTCTCTCTCTCTCTCTCTCTCTCTCTCTCTCTCTCTCTCTCTCTCTCTCTCTCTATCTATCTCTATCTATCTCTATCTATCTCTATCTATCTCTATCTATCTCTATCTATCTCTATCTATCTCTATCTATCTCTATCTATCTCTATCTATCTATCTATCTATATATATATCTATATATATATATATATACACATACACACACACACACACACTGCGGCACCAAGGGGGGGACAACACCCTAGGAAGACCACCTTTGAAAAACTGGTGCCCCCCAGTGCTCAGTGAGGGGGAAGGAGGATAGCAACGTATGCTCCAGCCCTCCCTACGTTATGATGCAGGGCTCTGTCTGCGGGAATCCGGTGGTCTATAGTGATCAGTGAGGGGGGGGCGGAGGACAGCGAGGTGTGCTCCAGCCCTCACTGTCGGCAACATACCGACCATCCCGCCCTTCTCCCTGACTGGCAGGCTCAGGGGCGGGAGTTTAACACACTAGGCCGCAAAAGCCGGGGACTAAAGTAAAAACCGCGGCCGGCAAACAGGCACGGTCGGCGCGGTAGTCCCGGACAAAAAATGCACACCGCAGTCGCAGCTGCGTCTGAGGCCAAGGTGCTTCATGCACCGTGCCAACGGGGACACAGAGTACCTGTAGCTGCAGGGTGTCCCTGACGATACTCAGTCTCCTGTCCGGCAGGGGCTGCGGATGTGGCTTGTAGCCACCAGATTCTCTGCCCCGGGTCTCCCTCAGCTGCAGCCAGAAGTTGCTGAAAAACATGGCTGACGGCGTTCTCTGAGGAGGAGGGAGGCGTGGGCGTAGTCACAAAAAAGTGCGGGAATCTGGTGCCTCAGCGTGGGTAGTGAGGGGGGCGGAGGACAGCTCAATGTACTACAGCCCTCACTGTCGGCGTCATACCGACCGTCCCGCCCTTTTCCCTGACTGGCAGGTCTGGGGGCGGGAGAATCCCATACTAGGCCGCAAAAGCCGGGGATTAAAGTTGAAATCGCGGCCGGCCGGCAGTGCACGGTCGGCGCGGTAGTCCCGGACCCACACGCACGCCGCAGTCGCTGCAGCGTCTGGGCCCAAGGTGCTTTATGCGCCGTCCCAACGGGGACACAGAGCACCTGGAATATGCGGTACTAGGCCGCAGAAGCCGGGGACTAGAGTATAAGCGCGGCCGGCAACAAGCGCGGTCAGCGCGGTAGTCCCGGCGCACTAACACGCCCAGCAGTGCTGCAGCGTGTATGACACAAGCGCTCCATGCGCCGTCCCCAAGGGGACACAGAGTACCTCACAGTAGCAGGGCCATGTCCCTGATGTACCCAGCTCCTGTCCAGCAGATTCCCAGGGGCTGCGGAGGGAGCACGGTCCCAGTGTCTGGAGACCGATTATGGATCCCACTTCACCCAGAGCCCTGCAGGGATGGGGAAGGAAAACAGCATGTGGGCTCCAGCCTCTGTACCCGCAATGGGCACCTCAACCTTAACAACACCGCCGACCAGAGTGGGGTGAGAAGGGAGCATGCTGGGGGCCCTGTTATGGGCCCTCTTTTCTTCCATCCGACATAGTCAGCAGCTGCTGCTAAGTTGTGGAGCTATGCGTGGATGTCAGCCTCCTTCGCACAAAGCTTAAAAACTGAGGAGCCCGTGATGCACGGGAGGGTGTATAGCAGAGGGGAGGGGTTTACACTTAAGTGTAATACTTTGTGTGGCCTCCGGAGGCAGTAGCTATACACCCAATTGTCTGGGTCTCCCAATGGAGCGACAAAGAAATCTCGTGCTTGTGCAGAGAACTCGCAGGTTTGCGCAGGCGCACCTATGTTTTTGGCTCTCCCCACAACAGGGCAGAGTGAAGCGTGCCTGCACGAGCTGGGAATATGGAAATTTTCCCTGCCTATGTGGATGGTGTCCGAGGTGTAATCCACGTCAATCAGCACAAGAGGGGTGCGAAAGGAGGGACAGGAGGCGCAGATTAGGACGCCCATCGTACCGGACAATTTACATACCGGGCGGGAGATTTTATAAACGTATTTTTGGGGGCTACAGTTGGGGGTGAGGGGTAATGTGCACCTCTATAAAATGCAGCACAGGCGCTAGGTTTAGTTTAGAAGGCCCAAATCTGGTGACAGGTTTCCATTCATGTGTCTAGACATCGTCCCTTTATACCCATGTCTTTACCTAATTGAAACCCAATTGCAAATTTGGCTCTGTTACGGGCTCGTTTCCTTGCACATTGGACCCAGGAGAACGAGTTAACTGAGATCCTGTCAGTGAGCGCACTGATGCCAAGTTCACGTTCTTGGTATGAGTGAGGAGTCTAAACTCCTCTGTGCCGATTTGTGACCACATCAAAAGGACAGCTGAACTGTGATGTGGTCAAAAATCAGATGAGAAAAATAGACACATATTGCTCCATGACAGATTCTCAGTTAACTCATTCTGCAGTGATGGAGTTTTCACTGCAGAATGAGTTAACTGAGAATCTGTCATAGAGCGATCTGTGTTTATTTTTCTCAACTCCTCTCGCCTGATTTATGACCACATCGCAGTTCAGCTGTCCCTTTGATGTGGTCACAAATCGGCACAGAGGAATTTAGTCTCAGCACTCAGACCACGAACAAGGTCTTGTGAACTTGGCGTCAGACTGCGCTCACTGTCAGATTCTCAGTTAACTCATTCTGCAGTGATATAAAAAGCCTGAAAACTCCAAAATGCAACTTTTTTTTTTTTATGAAACCGAATTGCAAAAATAATTCTGAACTCAAAATACATTAATTTCAAAAGGTTCTTCTCTTCTATATACAGGAGGGCATCACTATTGTGCCTCCCGGGAAACCGCAGAGCATTTGAAGACTGGCCGTTAGGACGAGTGGCATGGCTGTGCTGCCGGCCCAAAGTGGGCACCTCCTGTGCTGCTAGCAGAGGTAACATTGCCTCTGGGGCATCAAAGAAGCCGCGGGACACTCAGTCATTGATCCAGACAACTTCAGGACAGAGCATGCAGGATCTAAAGTAAAGCGCTGGCTAGTGCACACTTTGCCTAGGAGACCAGCCACCTCTGGAAAAACTGCAGAGGTGGCCGAGGCGGCTACTGAGCTTTATTCTGTCAAGGGAGGAATTTGGGTGAAGACTGCTAACGGAGTCTTTGTTTGGGATATCCAGAGACGGTGGCGTATTAGCTGTATATCAGTGCCGATATATCAATGTATAAGACAATGAACACACAGCCATGCTCTCTCTTTCAGCCAGCGTCATCAACTGACTCGTATATTCGATAGATCCAATTATACAGAAAAGCTACTTCGGCCTTGAAGCTAAACAGGAAGTACTTTAACTCCTTAATTTCTCACAGCGCAGTTTGTTTCTTGCACATTCTTTCTGTGTGAACATTACTGATAACACTTTTGCAGCTTCACATTCTGGCTTCATTATCTTTGGTTAACTCTTTCATGACTATACAACTTTGAATTATACTATATATCTGTGCAATTGCTACATAGACAGATAATTATGCAACTACATCTACATTTTGATTATTTATATACAGATATTCTTATTACGTTTGAACAAACAAGCTATAGCTCAGTGCCACCTCTGGAAACACTGCAGAGGTGGCCGAGGCGGCTACTGAGCTTTATTCTAAAAGAGAAAACTCCTGTACAGTGAGGAGGGGACTGAAGCTGTAACCCCTCACCGTGTATCATACGGGGCTGAATTTGCTCTTTACCTGCTGTGATTTCAAAAAGGATCTTATCTACTTCTTTCTCTGCTTCTTCCTCCATTTCATCCTGGTCCTCCATTCCCTCAAAAGTGTCTTCTAGCATCTCTTCTATGATGCCAGCCTGCGGGAGAGTAAGGCTTTATGTAGTCACATGTTAAAGGGACCCTGACAGCTGATCGTGGATCGGGCAGCATGCAGACAGGTAGGTTAGACTCTAAAATGCAACGGTGTTTCATAAAAGGCACATGGGAAACTAGGTGGAAAAGTGAGTCCCCGGCAGCTTCTTCCCACCTGGTGCCCTGGAGTGCAAGGTCTCTCCTTATACACAGGGGGAGACCTGTCAACCACCGGCAGTGGGCGGGAAGAAGTCGCCAGGAACCGGTGCACTTGAGTGACAGATGTGTCGGTGTATGTATGTATGTATGTATGTATGTATGTATGTATGTATGTATGTATGTATGTATGTATGTATGTATGTGTGAAGAGACCTGTCAATCACGGTCAGCAGGCAGGGAGAAGTTTCCAGGAACCTGCCTGTCCGACTCATCTACCATGTGGACTGGTGCTGGGAAGAAGCCTCCGGGAAACTGCCTGACCAACTAATCTACCATGTGGATTGCTGCTGGGAAGAAGCCTCCGGGAACCTGCCTGACCGACTAATCTACTATGTGGATTGATGCTGAGGGGAAGCCTCCGGGAACCTGCCTGCCTGACCAACTAATCTACCATGTGGATTGGTGCTGGGAAGAAGCCTCCGGGAACCTGCCTGACCAACTAATCTACCATGTGGATTGATGCTGAGGAGAAGCCTCCGGGAACCTGCCTGCCTGACCAACTAATCTACCATGTGGATGGGTGCTGGGGAGAAGCCTCCGGGAACCTGCCTGACCAACTAATCTACCATGTGGATTGCTGCTGGGAAGAAGCCTCCGGGAACCTGCCTGACCGACTAATCTACTATGTGGATTGATGCTGAGGGGAAGCCTCCGGGAACCTGCCTGCCTGACCAACTAATCTACCATGTGGATTGGTGCTGGGGAGAAGCCTCCGGGAACCTGCCTGCCTGACCAACTAATCTACCATGTGGATTGGTGCTGGGGAGAAGCCTCCGGGAACCTGCCTGGCCAACTAATCTACCATGTGGATTGATGCTGAGGAGAAGCCTCCAGGAACCTGCCTGTCCAACTAATCTAGCATGCAGTTTGATCCATGGGCGATTCTTCACACCCGCTACACTTGAGTGACATGTGTCTGTCTATCTATGTTGTAAGAAGAGACCTGTCAATCACTTTCAGTGGGTAGGGAGAAGCCTCTGGGAACCTGCTGGCCGACTATTCTACCATGCGGTTTGAACCCCCGGAGGCTTCTACTCGCCCGCTGCACTTGAGTGACAGGTGTGTATATAGGAAGAGACCTGTCAATCACTGTCAGCAGGCGGCGAGAAGCTGCTGAGGGCCTGCCTTTCCGACTAGACTCCGGTGCAAACAGAATAAGGTTTATGGCACACTTGGATATTTGTAGCTGAAGAAGGGTTTACACCCGCCTGTTGTGAATGTTAGTTATGTTTTGACTGCTGGGAGGCTTCCTCTGGGGGCCAGGAATGGTTTGGACTTGGACCAGGTGTGTTGTGCAATGGGCGTTTCCTTTGCTAACTCTCTGCTTATTTAAGTCCTGGTCTGATAGCAGGCTATGCCGGATGTCAGTTGTTCTTTGTATCACCAGCCTGCTTTATTCTGCTCCACACCACATCTACCCCAGATAAGTGCTTGCTCTTTATTTATTGCTTGGTTCTTTTGTTCTTATCTGGGTTTGTCTTTTGCTGTGGTTTTTTTCAGTTTATTTGCATGCAGGGATTTCCCCCCTCAGTTGCTTGGCTGGGAAACTCCCTGCAGTTCTGTGTGGAGTATAGCTCCTTTGGGTCCATGTGTTTGTGGCTTGTTGACTGTTATGATTCTTGTTTTCTGTTCATTGGTATGACAAGAGCACCTGGTATAGGACGGAGTTCAGATCGTGCGATCTGAGGGCCTTTTTGTACTATCAGGAATTTGGAATCTTGTAGGGTTTTTCTCAGGCTACCATCAGTCCCTTTCCTGTCCTTTCCTATTTTAGTCAGCGGGGGCCTCACCTTTTGCTAATCCTGTCATCTGTGTATTGTGTTTTTCCTATATCACCGCAGTCTTTGAATGTGGGGGACTTGCTATTCTTGTCTATTTTCTAAGGCAGAGAGTTATTCATCTTTCCTTCCTTTAGGATAGTTAGTTCTCCGGCTGGGTCCGCGGTGCACAGGATGTTAGTTCACCCCTCGGCTACTTCTAGTGTTGATGGTTAGTAAGGGGATGGCGGCCAGATTAGTTGCCAATGCTCTTGTCACCTTTTACCAATGATTTGCGGTGGTCTTCCATGTTTCCGGATCATAACACCCGCCATTAGATACAAGAGAACTTGGCACGCCAAAAAAGAATATAAGGACTTTAATGTACAAGCAATCCCCCCAAAGAATGTAACGTTTCAACCCCTATATTTAGGTCTTCATCAGACACAATAGATTCTTGAGTATGGCACTGTCCAACAGAGTGTAAGATACTGCGCTATCACAACTATACAGTACAGCAATCTGATTTATCTATAACTCTCAAGGTGATTTTGACAGTAATCACCATCTTAAAGGCACTTCCCTACACGAGACTCTATTGTGCCTGATGAAGACCCAAATATAAGGTCGAAACGTTACATTTTTTGGGGTTGCCTGTACAATATAGTTTTCTGTGCATCTTGAGCTTTAAAACTATGTTAAACATACAATGGCCAAGATCATACAGCATATATGGGCCATCAGGTTCCCTTTTAGGGAAACAAATCACACAGATCTGAGTTTTATCGCTGCTGGAGGCAATCCATGTCATAGTTCAGTATAGCATTTTTTCTTTTATGTGTACATTTGATAAAAAAAAAAAAAAGAAAAGTAAATTTTGGGATGGAAATAGTGACAGGCAGCCAAACAGACCCAAAGAAGAAGGTGCAATGCAATGCTGCACAGTCAGTGCTTCCTACACAACGCTTGTTCAGAGCTGTGTATACAGCGATCAGGAAGGCAGAGACTGTAATAAACCGTCTCTGCCTTCTCTATGGGAAGTCTGGCTGTGTCAGCTCACACGGCTGCACTAGGTCGTACAGCTGCCATACTATGTAATGACATTGTAGAATATCACTGGACTGACCGAACGTTTATCTATGGTCCGCCCGGAAGTAGTTAACCTTTGTAAGGCTGGATAATTACTTGTCAGTAAAGGTTATTAAAAATGCTGATAAGTAATGTGCATGGCCAGCAGTAATCTGGTACAGGGTGGGAGGATCAGTATTCTGCACCTGACTCTCTCTGAACATATTCATTACAGGTCGGTGACGTAATTTTACCTTCATCATTTCTTTGGAAAGATCCCTCATGGTGGCTTGGATCTCCGGGATCTTCACTAGGTTCTGCATGGCTTTCATGACCTCCGTACTCTTCTGTAAGGAGCCGGAAACCCTGAGGACAGCTGGAAGGACACGACAGAGGAAAAAAATGAAGCATCACGGCCTGCTCTGAACACCACAAGGATAAACAGCTTCATGCAATCTTACGGGTTTATCCTTGAAGGGTTATCCCCTATCAATAAGGCCTAAAATACACTTCCGCAAAAAAAACGTACGTGTCTAACGGTCCGTTTTTCGGGTCCGTGTTCCGATTTTTAGGGGCGTTTCTCCGGTACGTATGGCATCCGTGTGATGGCGTATGCGAGCAGTGTGTGCATGTGGAATGTCCGTATTGACATAAAATACGTACGTGTGCTGTCCGTTTTTAAAGGCCCGCATTCTTACCCAATTAACGATTTTAATCATTCATCATGAGCTCCTGGTGTTGTTGTTTGCTTTCTATTGACCTGATAGATTGGAAACAAGTGTTTCAGATTTCGTGATGAAAAACGGACACGGACGATACGTGCTGAACATGGACATACTCCGTGTGCGGTCCGTGCAGGCACGGACCCATAGACTAAAGCGGGTCCGTGCCTGCGTGCTGCCGGCCAAAAACGGAAATGTCGTCCGTGTAGAAAAGCGCACACGTACTTACCACACGGACACACGTTTTGTGTGATTTTACGTGTGTGTGAGCCATCTACCATTGAATAACATGGGTCTCCGTGTGTACGTGTCTCCGGTACGTGCAAATACGTACCGCACACGTACAAATTACACGGATGTGTGTTGCGGGTCTAAGAAAAAGGATAATTTGCTCATGGCTGAGACTCCATCATTCCCAAAAACAGGGCTCTATTTATACGACAGTCCGGAATAGCCCAGCGTAGGGTTTATCAGCCCCACAGACGACGGGGGACCGAGCATGTGCACCTGCACTCTGTTCAGAATGGAACCACGATCTCGGGATCTTCTGCCTGATAGATGGGGGATAACTTGATTTTTTGAGTATAAACCCTTTAAAGGGATCCTGTCACCAGATTTTGGCCTTCTGAACTAAAACTAGCACTTCAAGCAGCGCCCGTGCTGCATTGTATAGAGGTGCATGACTCCCCCTGACCCCTCCTGTAGACCCCACAATTACCTTTATAAAATCACCTGCCCTGTCCGGTCTAATGGGCGTCCTAATCTGGGCCTCCTGTCCCTCCATCCTCCTGTCCTGATTGATGTGGATGATGCCTCAGATGCCATCTACGTAGGCAGTCAAAATCTTGCACCCACACAGGCGCAGTTCGCTCACTGCCCTATTGCGAGCAGAGCCAAAAACATAGGTGCGCCTGCGCGGGTGATGTCAACCACATTGCTGGGCAAAATCTCGCACCTGTGCAAAGAAATCGCTGGTTTGCGCAGGCGCACCTATGTTTTCACCATGCCTGCAATAGGGAATATGTCTGCGCAGGCGCGAGCCGGGTATATGTCTGCACAGGTGTGAGATTTTTTGCCCGGCTGTGTGGATGACACCTCAGGCATCATCCACGTCAATCAGCACAGGAGGACAGCGAAAGGAGGGACGTGCTACTTTATACAATGCAGCACAGGCGCTGCTTAAGGTGCTAGCTTTAGTTTAGAAAGGCAAAATATGGTGAAAAGTTCCCTTTAAGTTCTTCAAAACTCAAGTTAAATATTGAAAAATCTAATGTAGTTGACTTGAAAAAGTATTTATACCCCATGCAATCTCCCACTTTTTTTGCATTACACCCACAAATTTAAATATATTTTGGGGGTATTTTATGTGAAAAAACTAGCGAGTATTTGTGAAGTATAAAATAAGTGATACAGGGTTTTATAATTATTTTTAAAAATCTAAAATCTGAAAATTGTGAGGTGCATTTGTATTCAGCCCCCTGTTGTCTGATACCCCTAAATAAAATCCTGAGTGACCAATTGCCTCCAGAAGTCACCCAATTAGTAATTTGAGTCCTCCGAGTAATTTATTCTAAGTATAACTACAGCTGCTCTGGGAAGAACAAAAGGGATCAAATAGCACAAAGAAAACAAAAGGAACACACCAGACAGGTCAGGGATAAAGTTGTGGAGAAGAGTAAAGCAGGGTTGGAGCCTCAGAATATTAAGGATCAAACATCATGAAAAACAAGGAACACACTAGATAGGTCAGGTATAAAGTAGTGAAGAAGAGTAAAGCAGGTTTATGGCCTCAGAACAGAAAGGATCAAACAACATCATGAAAATCAAAGAACACACCAGACAGGTCAGGGATAAAGTTGTGGAGAAAAGTAAAGCAGGGTTAGGGCCTCAGAACATTAAAAATCAAATATCATGAAAAACAAGGAACACACCAAACAGGACAAGTATTAGTTGTGTACACCACAACTCTGGCCTTTTTTGGAAGAGTGGAAAGAAGAAGCCATTTGTGAAAGCCATGAGATGTCCCGATTGCTCTGCTCGGATGAGACTAAAGTAGAACTTTCTGAGCTGTGTGTGCTGGGAAACTAACACTGCACATCACCCTGGGAACACCATCCCCACCGGCAAGACACACAGCCCAACATTTAGGCCTTGACTACACGGTGGGTTTGATAGAACAATGCATTGCATGGACCACCACGATGATCATTAGATGTGATGTCCCCAGTGCCATCAGCGGTTCCTCACCCAGCTGGTTCTTCATGCTCATGAGCACGGAGTTCATGTGAGCCTTGGACGCGTACAGCTTATTTACGGCCCGCTTTGACTGCACCACCTCCTTGGCCAATATCACACAGGCCTCCCGGTTGCCTTTCTTCGCCGTGTCCTTTATAGAGCGCTTCACTTTCTCTTGCTCTCGCTGGATATCTGAAATAAAAAAAATAAAATAAATATATAATATCACAAATAACCACAGAATGAAAAGAGAAGAAGAGTGGGGAAAAAAAAGAAAAAAAAAAAAAAAAAGAATTTTGTTTACTTACCGTAAATTCTTTTTCTTATAGTTCCGACATGGGAGACCCAGACCATGGGTGTATAGCTTCTGCCTCCGGAGGACACACAAAGTACTACACTAAAAAGTGTAGCTCCTCCCTCCGAGCATATACACCCCCTGGATGACCAAATCTAGCCAGTTTAGTGCAAAAGCTGAAGGAGGACATCCACCCACAAGTAGAGACAGAGCAAAACCCGGAACAACCGGAACCTCTGTCTACAACAACAGCCGGTGAAAACACACGGAACAAGAAAACTGCCAACAGGCAACAGGGAGGGTGCTGGGTCTCCCATGTCGAAACTATAAGAAAAAGAATTTACGGTAAGTAAACAAAATTCTCTTTTTCTTCATCGTTCCTTATGGGAGACCCAGACCATGGGACGTCTCAAAGCAGTCCATGGGTGGGAAATAAACAGAAAACTGAGAAGTAGGCAAAACCTAACTTCACAAATGGGCGACAGCCGCCTGAAGGATGCGTCTGCCCAAGCTCGCATCTGCCGAAGCATGAGCATGCACTTGGTAGTGCTTTGAAAAGGTGTGCAGACTAGACCAAGTGGCAGCCTGACAGACCTGCTGAGCCGTAGCCTGGTGCCTGAAAGCCCAAGAGGCACCGACAGCTCTGGTCGAGTGTGCCTTGATCCCCGGCGGGAGAGGCACCTGAGTACTCTGGTAGGCATCGGATATGGCCGACCTAATCCAACGAGCTAGGGTCGGTTTAGAAGCCGAGAGACCCTTGCGCTGACCTGTGGTCAGCACAAAAAGAGAGGTGCACCGCCTAAGAGCAGCGGTGTGTGACACATAGATCCGGAGCGCCCGCACCAGATCTAAAGTATGCAACGCTTTCTCAAAGCGATGAACAGGGGCCGGACAAAGGGAAGGCAATGAAATGTCCTGGTTAAGGTGGAAAGGAGAGATCACCTTAGGAAGAAAGTCCGGAGTCGGACGGAGAACTACCTTGTCTTGGTGAAAAAACAAAAAAAGGTGACTCCGAAGAGAGCGCGGCCAAATCAGAGACTCTCCTGAGAGAAGTTATGGCCACCAGAAAGACGACTTTCTGTGAAAGTCGAAACAAATAAACTTCCCTAAGAGGCTCAAAGGGGGGTTTCTGTAAAGCTGTGAGGACCAGATTAAGGTCCCAGGGATCCAAAGGCCGCCGGTAAGGTGGAATGATGTGAGATGCGCCCTGCATAAGGGGCGCACCTGAGCCAGTCGGGCGATACGCCGCTGAAAGAACACTGAGAGCCGAGACCTGTCCCTTAAGGGAATTGAGGGATAGTCCTAGCTGCAGACCGGACTGTAGAAAGGACAGGATGGTTGGCAAGGAAAAAGGCCAAGGAGCATGGCCGGAAGAACGACACCAGGACAGGAAAATTCTCCAAGTCCTGTAGTAAATTTTTGCCGAGGAAGACTTCCGAGCCGGAGTCATAGTGGAGATGACTTCAGGAGGAATACCAGAAGCCGTCAAGATCCAGGACTCAAGAGCCACGCCGTCAATCTGAGAGCCGCAGAATTCTGGCGGAAAAACTGACCTTGAGAGAGAAGGTCTGGGCGGTCCGGGAGACGCCACGGCACCTCTACGGACAGACGGAGCAGGTCTGGGTACCAAGCTCGCCTGGGCCAGTCTGGGGCGATGAGTATGACCCGACGGCCCTCCATTCTGATCTTGCGCAGGACTCTGGGCAAGAGAGCTAGAGGGGGAAAAACGTAAGCCAGACGAAACTGGGACCAATCCTGAACCAGCGCGTCCGCTGCAAAGGCCTGAGGATCGTCGGAGCGAGCCACGTAAACCGGGACCTTGTTGTTGTGCCGGGATGCCATTAGATCCACTTCCGGAGTGCCCCACTTGCGGCAGATCGACTGGAACACTGCCGGATGCAGAGCCCACTCGCCGCTGTCCACGGTTTGACGGCTGAGATAATCTGCCTCCCAGTTTTCCACGCCTGGGATATGGACTGCGGATATGGTGGACTTGGAGTCCTCCGTCCACTGAAGGATGCGTTGAACCTCCAACATTGCCAGGCGGCTGCGAGTCCCGCCCTGGTGATTGATGTAGGCAACTGCTGTCGCGTTGTCTGACTGGACTCTAATGTGCTTGCCCGTCAACAGGTGGTGAAAGGCTACGAGAGCTAGGAGCACAGCTCTGATTTCCAGCACATTGATCGAGAGGGCTGATTCGGACGGAGTCCAAATGCCCTGTGCTTGGTGGTGGAGAAATACTGCTCCCCAGCCGGAAAGACTGGCATCCGTGGTGAGGATCACCCAGGATGGGGTCAGAAAGGAGCGTCCCTGAGACAGAGAGAGAGGCCAAAGCCACCACTGAAGAGAGCTCCTGGCTTGTGGCGACAGAGCCACCAACCTGTGCAAGGAAGAAATCCGCTTGTCCCAACAGCGGAGAATGTCCAGCTGCAGAGGACGCAGATGGAACTGGGCAAAGGGAACCGCTTCCATTGACGCCACCATCTGACCCAGCACCTGCATAAGGTGCCTGATGGAGTGACGGCGGGGCCTCAACAGAGAGCGCACCGCCAGATGGAGGGACTGCTGTTTGACTAAGGACAGCTTGACAAGTGCCGGCAGAGTTTCGAATTGCATCCCTAGGTACGTGAGTTTTTGGGTCGGGGTCAGAGTGGACTTGGGCAGATTGACAAGCCACCCGAATTGAACAAGAGTGGCGAGAGTGAGCGAGACACTCCGCTGACAGTCTGCGCTGGATGAAGCCTTGACTAGAAGGTCGTCCAGGTAAGGAATTACTGCCAACCCCTGGAGGTGCAGAACTGCAACCACTGCTGCCATGACCTTGGTGAATACTCGAGGGGCCGTGGCTAACCCGAAGGGGAGAGCCACGAATTGAAAATGTTCCTCTCTGATTGCAAAACGTAGCCAACGCTGGTGCGAAACTGCAATTGGCACATGCAGATAGGCATCTCTGATGTCGATGGATGCCAGGAAATCTCCTTGGGTCATAGAGGCAATGACTGATCGCAGAGACTCCATGCGAAAATGCCGCACCTGAACATGCTTGTTGAGAAGCTTGAGATCCAGGATGGGCTGGAAGGAACCGTCCTTTTTGGGGACTAGGAAGAGATTTGAATAGAAACCTTTGAACCGTTCCCTGGCGGGAACCGGCACAATTACTCCGTTGGCCTGCAAGGATGCCACGGCCTGAGAGAAAACGGCGGCCTTGGAGCAGGGGGGAGTTGACGGAAAAAATCTGTTTGACGGGCTGGAAGAGAACTCTATCCTGTAGCCGTGGGAGATGATATCCCGCACCCACTGGTCGGAGACGTGTTGAAACCACACGTCGCCAAAGTGGGAGAGCCTGCCACCGACCAAGGACGTTGCTGGCTTGGCCAGATAGTCAAGAGGGGGCTGCCTTGGTGGCAGCAGCTCCTGCGGACCCTTGTGGACGCGGCTTCTTGCGCCAGGTGGGCTTCTGGTCCTTGGCCGAGTTAGTGGACGAGGCCGAGGGCTTAAGCTGGTGTCACACACAGCGACAACGACAACGACGTCGCTGCTACGTCACCATTTTCGGTGACGTTGCAGCGACGTCCCGTCGCTGTCGCTGTGTGTGACATCCAGCAACGACCTGGCCCCTGCTGTGAGGTCGCCGGTCGTTGCTGAATGTCCAGCTTCATTTTTTCGTCGTCACTCTCCCGCTGTGACACACACATCGCTGTGTGTGACAGCGAGAGAGCGACGAAATGAAGCGAGCAGGAGCCGGCACTGGCAGCTGCGGTAAGCTGTAACCAGCGTAAACATCGGGTAACCAAGGGAAGTCCTTTCCCTGGTTACCCGATGTTTACGCTGGTTACCAGCCTCCGCTCTTGCTGCCAGCGCCGGCTCCTGCACTGTGACATGTGGCTGCAGTATGCATCGGGTAATTAACCCGATGTATACTGTAGCAAAGAGAGCAAGGAGCCAGCGCTAAGCAGTGCGCGCGGCTCCCTGCTCTCTGCACTGTGACATGTAGCTGCAGCACACATCGGGTTAATTAACCCGATGTGTACTGTACCTAGGAGAGCAAGGAGCCAGCGCTAAGCGCGGCTCCCTGCTCTCTGCACATGTAGCACAGCGACGTTATGATCGCTGCTTCTGCTGTGTTTGACAGCTAAGCAGCGATCATAACAGCGACTTACAAGGTCGCTGTTACGTCACCGAAAATGGTGACGTAACAGCGACGTCGTTGTCGCTGTCGTTTAGTGTGAACCCAGCTTTAGAGGATGACCAGTTAGAGGAACGAAAGGAACGAAACCTCGACTGGTTCCTGCCCTGGACAGGTTTCCTGGCTTTAGTCTGTGGCAAGGAAGTACTCTTCCCGCCAGTAGCCTCCTTAATAATTTCATCCAACTGTTCACCGAACAGCCTGGACCCAGCAAATGGGAGCCCAGCAAGGTACTTTGAGGAAGCATCCGCCTTCCACTCACGAAGCCACAAGATCCTGCGGATAGCGAGGGAATTGGCGGAAGCCACCGCAGTGCGGTGAGAGGCCTCCAGCATGGCAGACATGGCGTAGGCTGAAAAGGCTGAAGCCTGGGAAGTTAAAGCAACCAATTCAGGCATAGAGTCCCTAGTGAGGGTATGCATCTCCTCCAGAGAAGCAGAGATGGCTTTGAGAGCCCACACTGCTGCAAAAGATGGGGAGAACGAGGCCCCTGTCGCCTCAGACAGACTTGGCCAGGAGGTCAACCTGGCAGTCAGTGGGATCCTTGAGTGAGGTGCCATCAGCCACAGATACAACTGTCCGGGCTGAGAGTCTAGACAGAGGGTCCACCTTTGGTGAGAGAGCCCACTCCTTGACCACCTCTGGTGGAAAAGGAAAACGGTCATCAGAACCACGCTTAGGAAAGCGTTTGTCAGGACAGCCTCTGGGCTTGGACACAGTGGCCTGAAAACTGGAGTGGTTAAAGAACACACTCCTTGGTCTCTTAGGCGAGGTAAACTGGTGCTTTTCTGCCAGAGAGGGTTGCTCCTCTGATACTGGCGGATTGAGGTCCAGTACAGTATTAATGGACGCAATCAAATCACTAACATCTGCATCCCCCTCAGTCAGATCAATGGGGCACATAGAGGTAGCGTCCGAGCCCCCAGTAAAGACATCCTCCTAGTCCTGCGAATCGGCTCGTGAATCGGAGCCGCGGGACGAGGAAGGAGAGGGGTCCCTGCGTTTCCTTTTAGGAGGACGGGGTCTGGGAACAGATGAAGAATCCTCTGTGAGCTCTGGAGTGCGAGCCGAAGCAGCAGAGGCACCCTGAGAAGGGGGCTGATGCATGCTCAGCAGAGTCCGGGACAGCTGTCCCATGGAGCCAGCAAAGGACTGGGAGATAGACTTAGTAAACAATTCTACCCAAGCCGGGGGTTCAGTCACCGTGGCCGGAGCAGCCTGAGTGACCACTGGGGAGACTCCAGGCTGAGGCACCACCATGTTAGAGCAGGCATCACAATGAGGATATGTGCTCGGTTCAGGCAGTACGAGCTTACATGCAGTGCATATTGAGTACAGCCTTGCTCCTAGTGTGAGACATGCTGCTGAGGTGGGTGCTCTGCAGTAAGAACACACTCCTTCAGAATGACCCCCAGAGAGTGTATAATAAAGTCCACAACCAGAGGTTGTGGCTTACCAGACCGATTTGTGTGCCCTCCGGATCCCACAACTCAGACCCCCAGACAGGTTGCAGAGATGCAGCAGCCAGCGCCGATCAGTGTGAGAACGCTGATAAAATGGCGCCGGAGTGAGGAGGGGGGGGCGGGGCCTAGTCCAAGAGCGGGAACCGGAGGGCCAAGGGGATATACAGGGGAGGGAAACATCTCAGAGAGGAGTGTCCTCCCCTCTGCTGAACGGCCGGTGGGCGGCGGCGGCGCCGCACTGTCCCTCTGCATGACAGACATGCAGGGGCAGTGAAACCGAAAGTAGGCCGCAGATGAAGCCGGGGACTAAATTTTACAGTGCGGCCGGCGAGCAGGCACCCTCGGCGCGGTTCTCAGGGGAAACCCAGAGAACCGGCCGGAAATGTCACCAAAATAACTAACACACTCTCCCCAACAATAAAAAATGCAAGGGACCCCCTGCAATAACGTCTCAATACTTAGCTTGAGAGACGCAGGGCCAGGTCCCTGAGGGATGAGTGCTCCGTCCGGCAGGGTCCTGAGAGGGCTGCGGATGGAGACCGGTCTCCTGCAAAGCAGTGAGAACCGTGCTGGCTCCCACTTCAAGCCAGAGCCCGAGGGATGGTGAAGGAGCACGGCATGTAAAGGCTCCAGCCTTGAAATCAACCTTAACAGCACCGCCGACAGTGGGGTGAGAAGGGACATGCCGGGGGTCCAGCTTGGACCCGCTTTTCTTCCAACTCTTTAAAATCAAAAATCAGATGAGAATGCATGTGTGGGTGATCCTCCTGAACACAAAGCATTGAACTGGCTAGATTTGGTCATCCAGGGGGTGTATATGCTCGGAGGGAGGAGCTACACTTTTTAGTGTAGTACTTTGTGTGTCCTCCGGAGGCAGAAGCTATACACCCATGGTCTGGGTCTCCCATAAGGAACGATGAAGAAAAATTGCTGATGTTTAGTTTGTTAAACGCTCAGAAAATGAATAAATAAGTTAAAAGTGTTTTTTTAATTCCTCCCTGTAAAAATTTAGTTTTTTCGCCCCACTACTTATAAAGTCAACTAAAGGGGAATCTGTCATAAGGTTTTTGCTATGTAATCTGAGAGTAGCACAATGTTAGGGGCTGAGACCCTGACTTCAGTAATATCACTTGCTGGATAAAATACCTGTTTTTCTCTGCTACTAATTTACCAGTTCTCTGAATTCTAAGCCATGTATAACTCCGCCCACACCACTGATTGGTAGCTTTCAGTAAACATAGGAAAAAAACCTGCCAATCAGTGGTGGAGGTGGGGTTATGTAGAGCAGGAGGACTACGTGGAATGACAACTAGCTCTCTAGGAATAATCTCCTGCTGATAAAACACTGATTGTATTCCAACTAAAACAATCTAAGGCTATGTGCGCACGTCGCGTAAAAACATGCAGTTACGCTGCGCTTTGTAGCGCAGCGTAACTGCATGCGTCCTGCGTCCCCTGCACAGTCTATGGAGACTGTGCAGGGGCTGTGCGCACGTGGCGTTTAAGAGCGCAGCGCTTCGGCTACTGCCGAAGCGCTGCGCAAAAAGAAGTGACATGTCACTTCTTTCCTGCGCTTTGCCGGCAGCTCCTGCTCTGTCTATGGCAGGAGCTGCAGGCAGAGCGCATGGAATCGGCGCTCACTAAGGACATTTCTGCAGCGATCTAAAGCGCACATGTGCTCTTCAGATCGCTGCAGAAATTTCTGCAGGGCTTGTACGCAACGTGCGCACATAGCCTAACAAGTGGCACATCTTTGATAAATCAGTATGAATTTGTATGGCAGAAACCTTCCTCATTATGCCTTTGTCTGCCCGAACTCCTCTGTGCTGTGTATCAGCCACAAATATCCTCACATGATCACGCTTACGTTTTCGTGACATATCTAATGTTTTCATACATTGTCCAAAACTGTTTTCTTTGGGAGGCTTGTCTAATAAAACTTGATTTATACGCCAACAGTTGATGATGTGAACAATATACCGACTTATTTAGGAAAATCAGAGAAAAATGGCATTTGGCACTGATTGTTTGGGTCATAGGTGATACATAATTTGGGACCCAGGTTTTATCGACCCCCACAATCCAGCGCCATCTATATTGGCATTTATGATAGCCATACCCAAATATTACATAAGAGGCTGTTTGCGCCATTTCCTATTTGTTTTGTGAGGGTAGGCCTGGAGTATGTCGTTGCATAATTATCTGTATGTCTGTATGACAATCGCATAGATGCCATTATAACTTTAAGATGTGTGATCAGGAATGTGTTAACTAGATAATCAAGCCTAAATGAACAATGAACAAAGAGGTATTTAGAATATACTGAGAGAATCTGTAATCAGTTAGTTCTCACCATGCGAAATGTGGGATGTGAGATGTGGGAGGTTGACTCCTTGTTCTTGCTCAGCAACGTGTTAACAAAGAAGTATTCAGTAGCTGGTTCAAACTAGTATTAGGAAGCCAGTAACAGGCTGATGACGTACTATATGGACATTGCTGGTTACCTCTGACCAATCAGGGACAATGTTGAACTGAATAACTGTGTATTTTAGAACATACGGACCAGAAGACCATTGAGCTTCTCCCGAATATAGACACGTCTATGTGTGGTTATTGTTCCTCATACATACATCTGCGCAGATCGATTTGAACTCCGTCTCTGTGACCTTAAAAAACCCAATTTGCGAGTTTCCCTAAATTGCCAACCTTGACAGTTTATAGGTTGCAAAGACACGGTGGTGCTGATCCCGCCAGTGATTGGTGTCCCTGATATTAACACTTTTTTTTCCATTTATATCTCGTTGCTCAGGAGTCCGACCACCGCTGCTGCTGCCCAGCTTGTATGCGCTACGCTGACCCTGCCCAGGATGAGAAGGTAACAGCACACGCGCCACAGATCCAGCTCAGCTTCAAAACTGTGCTTACAAGCTGAAAAGAAAAGAGTCTGTAAGCTCTGCGCGTGTTCTGCTGTCTAGCAATGGTGGTCGGTCTCCAAGGTAATGAGCTGTAAACAAAAAAAGGAAAATATAAACTCTTAAGAACGGCTGAAGATTTTTATGAGCAATAAAATAAGTGCTCCTGCACTGATCGCAATGCATGTGGAAGGATATTTAAATGACTACAATTAATAATCACTCAATCATTGCTTATTGCACAATGGCATTTGCTGTAGGATACAACAGTGGGTTTTGTGCAGATGAACCCTACGCAAGACTGATGTGTCCCAGGATTAACCGGGGCTTACCCTTAGATGAGGTTACCCTTGATCCTCCGGAGAGAAATGTACACCATTAACTTAAAGGGAACCTGTCACCTAGAATATGCGTTCTGACCTATCAGCAGACGCATGTGTGCCCTAATTACACCTCCCTACCCATCCCTGTGCTGTAAAATTGTATAATATGAAAGTAATAAACAACGATTACCTTCATATTTCCTATGTAAATAGCAGGGTATTTGGTCCCATGGGCGGCGCCTTGACCTATGGACGTCTGCATACTTTCCGTGGTATCACGCCCCTGTGGGCGTGATACCATGGAGTCACATAAGCAACGTCCCCGTCGCTCATTCTATCCTGTGCACATTGCGGCAGGCTTCTTTTCTGGGTGTTCACTCGCCGGCTTCAAACGCGCACTGCGCATCTAAAACTGACAAGGAGAACCCGGAAGAGAAGCCTGCTGCAATGCTCGCAGGACAGAATGAGCAACGGGGACGTCGCTCATGTGACTCCATAGTATCACGCCCACAGGGGCGTGGTACCACGGAAAGTATGCAGACGTCCATAGGGCAAAGCGCCGCCCATGGGACCACATTCCCTGCTATTTACATATAAATATGAAAGTAATAAAATGTTTATTACTTTCATATTATACAATTTTACAGCACAGGGATGGGTAGGGAGGTGTAATTAGGGCACACATGCGTCTGCTGATAGGTCAGAACGCATATTCTAGGTGACAGGTTCCCTTTAATGTAGGATGCTGCAAACGCATCTTAAGTGAATCCACGCGTAGACGCAGTGATGCAGAGGACAGTGCCACATGGGTTTATGTAGGAGGCGATGCCATAGCCGGGACACCTAGGCCATCGGCATTCCCAGGTTCGTCGGCAAGGCACAGAGTCGGTGCTTGGAGTGACGTCACAACCGAGCATGGTGGACTCAAGTTCTTCAAATCCTATGCGTTTCGGAACAAAACTGAGGACCCATCCTCAAGAAAAGGTCATCAGTATCAGAATGGCAGGAGCTCAACCCAAACATCCATTCCGCCGAGTCCTCTGGAGGGACAGCCGCCTATTTTATTATGGGTAATAAAGTAGCACTGACCTGTGATTCACCTTCACAATGTTGATGATTGATATTAATCATTAAAAGGGACAGTATCGCGTTTTTTTATTTTTGTATTAAAAATAGTGATTCTGAAATCAAGTATTTCTAATACAAAATGAAAATCATAGCTTATTTACTTTTTCTGTTATTCTAATTTTACTGTATGCACTGGGGGCCATATTGGATTTGCTGTGTGTGTAACGACAGTTACACACTCCTTTATGGCAGCCCCTGTGCATAGAGAATAGTGGTCGCTATCCGACCCTGTGTGTAGCGTTACAGTGGGCGTATGCTGTGACCTGGACGCGCCCCCTGGGCTGTCCAGATCACAGCAGAGGGAGGAGTTCAGCCGCCATCATCGTGGAGCTCACAGCGTATGCTGTTTGCTCCACTTCACCCCTGTCAACCGCCGGGATGTGTGAGTACAGGCCGCCTCCCCTCCCCTGCCCCCGTTACCGATGACACCGCCTCCCTCCGCTCTCCCCAGCCCCCGCTACCGCTAGTGCCGCCCCTCGCCGTTCCCGTCTCCGCTGACGCCCCATCCCTTCGCTCTCCTCAGCCCCCGCTAGTGCCGCCCCTCCCCCCGCCGTTACCGTCTCCGATGACACTTCCTCCCTCTGCTCTCCCCAGCCACCGCTCTGCTCGCCGCTGCTGTGTATGTGTGTGCCCTTGCCCCACTGCATGCGAGTACCGCCGCTGATGCTGTCTGCATGGCTGTGTATTATCCTCTCCTGTTTCATACTGTCTGCTGAGCTGTGTATCTAATCCTAGCCTGGGTGATGCTGTCTGCTGAGTTGTGTGTCTAATCCTCTCCTGTGTGATACTGTCTGCAGAGCCGTGTATCTAATCCTGTCCTGTGTGATACTGTCTGCAGAGCCGTGTATCTAATCCTGTCCTGTGTGATACTGTCTGCAGAGCAGTGTATCTAATCCTGTCCTGTGTGATACTGTCTGCAGAGCAGTGTATCTAATCCTGTGTGATACTCCTGCTGTCCTTGGTGACACTTTAGACATTTCTGGTCACCAACAAAATGGCTCTGCACTGTGTCCCTACATGTCATTCTCTGTTATCCTTTGTAAACACTCAGATTGGGAGGTGGAGGCATGCCACCACACACAGGAGAGCAGACTCCGCCCACTTTACTGCAAGCTGTAACGTGAGCTTTTTCCTACAGTGGGATTTCTATAGGATTTCAGAAGCTGCTCCCCCTAGTGTTTAACAGTGGAAACAGTGGAAAATATTAAACTTTTTAATTTTTTTTAATTTTGCTCAATTAAAAAAAGAAAATAATATTTAAACAAAACATTAAAATAATATTACTTTACATTTTTTCAGGTATTTAATTTTTTTTTTTTTCTGACGATACAGTCGGTAATACAGCAATCCCAAATTGACAATATATGTAACAGCATTAAAATTAATCCTTTATTAAATATATTCTAAAAAGAAGAACCCAGTTCCTCTAGTTATATTTCATCAACTCATAAAGCCCTCACCATGTATACATCATATGCGTGCCCAGATACCCCAAGGCAATTCATACCGCATTTAGAAAATCATGGTGGAGGCCACTAGTTCAAAACAAATAAACAAACCAACATAATAAACAAAACCAAGGGTGATTATGCCAAATCAACGGACGTTAGTCCAATTTGATAGAAAAACTAAGCATAAAAAATAAATATACCTAACAAAAAAATGTCATCAATTAACATCTGATACTGACAGTGGTCAGATACCATAATTATGAACATATATTAGGCATATAACAGGAATGGTCTCACCAACTCCTTCCAAAGATGGGGGGCAGGCAGTCTCTCCTTTGGATTCCTGGGTTCAGCATGCACTCTCCCTATCCAATCAGGAGACCACAAAATAACAAAATTACCTTCCACCCCAAACTCCCGTCCTAACAAGGACGGTCCACATCTATTGCAAGGTTGGACCCCTAAGCTGAGCCTGTTGGTGACCCGACGCGTTTCGTCCACATCGACTCCTCAGGGGACATATTAGAAATATACCAGGTCCTCACTGCCAGCCCTCACATGCCTCAGATGTCAAAAGAGTCTGGCTCGTACAAAGTGGGGTCTTTTAAACATGGCGTTAATGTGGCTCCTCCAATCAGGAGGGACAACTCACCTGATGTTTAATTCCATTAGCGTTATGTAGATACTAATGTAATCCCATTAGTTCTCAGCACGTGTAGAGCAGCGTCCAAAGCTGCTCAGCGTGCGTTTCACCCTGGGACCGCCCATGGCTGTCAAAAGACAGTGATAGGAGAGGAACGCCTCCTCCCCATCCCATAGTGCGCCTCCTCAATACGTCATCTGGCATACACTACAATAGCATCCCACCTAGAGAAAATCTCCAAAGGGCGGGCGCACGTAACTAACGGGGAGGACCACCTCCTCCTCCCCATCCAGAGCGCTTCTCCTTATTGCGTCCCCCAGGCTTGCGTTCCACCCAGGGAACGCCCCCGGAGACGCATAACAGGAAGAAAGCACCTCCCCTAATCATCGGTGATACACACCCCGCTATGGCTCCATTGGCCCAAAACCCCATCACTCTTCCACCAACAGGAAGACACGCCCCCAATCCAGGGACAGACAAAGCGAACGGAGGAAAAACCTCCCTTCACCCATAACAAAGTCCCCCTGGCAAACTGTGGGGCGTGCGTTCAAGCCGTAAAGCCGCATATCACCATCCTAGATATTATATCAACAATACCAACTGACGGTTCACTCCAAGTATAGATAGTCACTAGAAAGGGGGGGGGCGGAGTCAAGCCGTCCCGATGCTGCACTTCAAGGGGATGAACCAGCTCCATAAACAAAGCATGTAATTGGACGACTGGTCATTCCATCAGGGCAGCATCATTTTCCATTGGAGGCCTCATATATGTTGGAATTCCTAATATCAATAGGAGTCGCCTTCCATCAGAAAAAACGTGAGAGGCGATGCGGCCGGCTAGTGAAAGAACATGGTAATTTAATGGGTACATGGGGGGAATAAGGTGTATCCCGGGGGGATATTGAAAATATTATATAGACTAAGGGACATGATATATCTACACATTGTTGATTTCTTCATAACTCTAATTGAACCCATTGCCAGCCGGTATAAAAAGGTCCAATTAGTAAATGACACTAGCACGTGTAATGGATCACGCCATCGGTGACAGTAAATCAATTGTTTACAATGGATGCCACCGATCTCTCCATTGGAGTAAGCTGGAGGACTATATGGAATAGTTACTTAGCAGGAGGTGCCACGGATACTAAATAAAGCTGTTGAATAGCAATTGCTCATTTAGACCCATCGGTGAAAGGGTTTCAAGTTTGAACATCCACCTCATTTCCCTCTGGAGGACCAATCTGTCCCAGTCTCCACCTCTTTTAGGTCTCAGGACCTTGTCAATCCCCGGGAGTTACCCCCATGTTTTTCAATAACGTGTCTGGACACAGCAGTGTCCCTCCGATGTTCCACGTCGCCTAGATGTTCACCTATCCTCCTAAATTCACGGATGGTTTTTCCAACATACTCAAGGCCGCACACACAGTCGATCTTATATATGACTCCCTGTGTGCGGCAGTTGATAAAGTGTCTTTAGAGGTCACATTGCTCCTGAATGTCTTGGTGACCTGTATAACCGGGCATGCAATGCACCCTGAGCATTTAAAGCAACCCTTTATATCCTTGGTACCCTTAGCTAGCCAATTATCCTCAATTGTTCGCACAAAGTGGCTGTGGACCAGGCGATCTGCCAGGGATTTATCTTTCCTGTAAGTAATCTGGGGTTGCTTAGACAAAATTGGACACAAGTCCCTATCCATCCTTAGAATTGACCAGTGTTTGTTAAAGATACGACGTACGCCATCAGCGCCATTGTCAAAAGGTGGTAATGAACCTATTAGATCCATCCCGGATATCTGTTTTCTTTTTGGTGATCAATAATTCCGATCTTGGTCTCTCCCTTGCCTCCTTTAACGCCTTATTAATAACCGTTTTGGGGTATCCCCTTTCTTGAAATTTATCTCCCAGATCTTTGGCTTGGACTCGGAAATCCCCCTCCTTGGAGCAATTCCTTCTAATTCGAAGGAATTGCCCCTTTGGGATCCCCCGTTTCAAATGTTCAGGGTGACAACTGTCCCACCGGAGCAGGGAGTTTGATGCTGTAGGTTTATAATAAGTACGGGTGTGGAGACCCCCTTCAGCATCCCTATGAATCAAAATGTCAAGAAAGGGCAATGTGCCCCCCTCCTCTAAAACAGAGGTAAACTTCAGACCGATGTTATTCATGTCCAGACCCGCTACATATTTAGACAAATCGTCCCTGGGTCCATTCCAGACAACCAGAATGTCGTCTATGTAGCGGGTCCATATTTCAAAATGACGTGTTATCTCTTCCGTTTCTTGTACAAAGATCATAGTCTCCTCCCACCAACCCAGGAGCAAGTTGGCATACGAGGGGGCACAAGGGCTCCCCATCGCTGTGCCCCTGAGCTGGTGGTATAAACGGCCGTCAAAAAGAAATACATTCCTGGTCAAGCAAAAGTGAAGAAGTTTTAAGACAAATTCATTATGCTGCCGATACTGGGTCCCCCTAGTCGAGAGGAAGTATCTCACTGCCTCCATCCCTTTGTCATGTGGGATGGAGGAATAGAGGGCCTCCACATCTATACTGCCCAAGGTGGTGTTAGTCTGTATAGTTATACCCTCTAGTTTGCGCAGGAGATCTGGTGTATCTTGTACGTGGGACTGTAGGGCCAAGACAAAAGGTCTCAGGACGGGATCCAAGTAAATGCCGCAATTCTGGGTAAGGCTATTGATTCCAGAGACAAATCGGTCTCCCTCTCAGGGGATCCAACCCTTTGTGCACTTTTGGGAGGCAATAAAAGGTTGCCATGACAGGATTTTTCTGGTATAAAAAAAAAAATCATACTCAGACTTGTCAATGACTTCCAAGGTCAATCCCTCGTCAAGAATTGTCCTTAATTCCTCCATGTACATCCTGGTTGGATTCCCTGAGAGCACCTCATAAGTATCACGGTCATTCAGCAAACCAGCACAGAGATCAACATATTTATCTGTGTCCATGACGACCACGTTGCCACCCTTATCAGAGGGCTTTATGACAACGTGGTCGTCATTCTCCAGATCTTTCAAGGCCTGTATCTCCAACCTGTCCAAATTAAATTTAGCAAAGGCACCAGTCACAGCTAGATCCTTCAATTCTTTTGTGACCAGTTCTTCAAAAATATCTATTGCCGATACATCCGACATTACTGGTGGATTTTTAGAACTTTTGTTCTTGAGGTTCGTAAAAGGACCCCGGCCCCCCAGATTAGGGTTCTCCATTTCAAGACTACTTAGAAGTCTAATGTCTTGAAGAAGATCAGCCGGAATGTCAAGGTCCTGGCAAACCCTGGCGTCCTGTTTGAGAAAATGTTTTCTGCACCTCAACTTCCTAAGGAAGAGATTAAGGTCCTTAATGGACTCAAACAGGTCAAAGTTCGATGTCGGTACGAATGATAGTCCTCTTTTGAGAAGGTCTATTTCAACTGGACTAAGTGCCTTTTTGGACAGGTTGATAACCTCTATATTTAATGTCATTTGCCTCTGTGAAATTGGCGGTTCCTGAGAAAATGGGGTTCAATGGAATGAGGGGGAGGGGAGTAGTCCAATCTGTCTCCTGGTCTAAAACCTCCTCTTCCCCTTCCTCGACCCCTATTTTTATTCTTCTTAGACTTCTTGAATCCCTCGGTATCCGAGGTTTCAGTATCAGTGGAGGAAGGTACTATGGGTGGAATATCTACTGGTGATTGGTTATTAATAACCTGGTAAGCTCGGTTATCCTTGAAGTCTAGAACGTCCCTGCTATATTGTTTATGCTTACGTTCTTTCAGATGGTATTGGAACCGTTCCAGACTATCCTGTAACTTTTTCTCCTTATTAGTAAAGTCTGGTTCACTAGAGTATTTTTTGGTAATCTCAATAGATTCTTGAAGTTTACTATTCAACTGTGAAAGAGTGGCCTTCTCTTCCTCCAGCATAATCTGCATGAGTTTCAAGGAACTATTGGTGGCCTCTCTTTCCCAATTGGCAACAAATGATGTACTCTTATAGCGTGGTCCAACTGAAAGCTGGATCCTCAGACCCCTTGGGACGATTCCAGCCCTAATGTAACTCTCTAAAGATTGAACCTCCCACCAAGAGACAATCTGGTCCCTATAAACCTGGGTTAGTTCATTAAAGGCTGCCCCATAGGACGGTATATATCTTTTCTGAGTAAATTCTTTGTCTGAAAAAACATTTCTAGCTTCAGCCAACCATTCATCAGTATTTAGGCCCGTGGATAGGAACCCTGCCATAACTAAGTTAGTAGGTAATACAGCAATCCCAAATTGACAATATATGTAGCAGCATTAAAATTAATCCTTTATTAAATATATTCTAAAAAGAAGAACCCAGTTCCTCTAGTTATATTTCATCAACTCACAAAGCCCTCACCATGTATACATCATATGCGTGCCCAGATACCCTAAGGCAATTCATACCGCATTTAGAAAGTCCCTTTAATGTCTGACTAATCAGCCCTGCCCTGTATCCCTTTGCATATTTAGTGCACAATCCCTTTTTAGCCCCCTATATCCTCCTCTATATGCTGCAGCACCGACTAGCAGACATCACTGTACAGGGTTTTGCAAATTTACTATTAGACCAATTACTCATATTAATTTTCTTTTCACTAATCAATACTATATTTCCTAAAGGTCTTTTGCTATGAACAACCTCATACCATTTCTGTTACCTCTATAATACACGTAACAAAATTTACTAGATTTGTGACCATGTCCCTGATCTTCCAGGCAACTTTGCTAATTTTAATCTGTATTTTAAAAATATGACCTTAAAATGTAAGCTGTTATCTCTTTTTTCCCTCTAATACGTCTCTGAGCTTCCTTAAAGTTTACCACTGCTAATGTGATCCTTCACCCCCCCCTTTCATTTGTCCTAACACTTCCTAACTAACCTTTTCCTAATATACTTCCACTATCTACCCTGCTCCTGTAAGTTTATCTGTTTACAGCTCCTATATTTTTAGGTTGTTGAAGTTTTTATGTGACCCCCCTCCCCCTTTCATTTGTCCTATCACTTCCTAACTAACCCATTCCAAATCTACTTCCACCATCTACTCTGGTCCTGTAAACTCTCTCTGCGGCTCCTATATTTTTAGGTTTTTGATGAAGCTTTTATGTGACCCCCCCTTTCATTTGTCCTAACTCTTCCTAACTAACCTTTTCCTAATATACTTCCACTATCTACCCTGCTCCTGTAAACTCATCTCTCTGCGGCTCCTATATTTCTAGGTTGTTGTAGCTTTTATGTGACCTCCCCCCCTTTAATTTGTCCTAACTAACCCTTTCCTAATATACTTCCAATATCTACCCTGCTCCTAAAAGCTCATCTCTTTGCGGCACCTATTTTCCTAGGTTGTTGTTGTAGCTTTGATCCTTTGGGTCTGGAGACTGGAATTAGGCCAAATAAGTAGGTCATGTCACTGGTAGAGGTTGGGCCGCTGGTCACGCATGGACTTGGAGAAGGTCCGGCGCACGGCGAGACACACAACAATCAGTGGTTTCACTACAACAAACACGGGTTACATCGGGGACGCTTTAACAACGGTGGTCCCTGGTGCAAGTGAGGGGGAAGATGGAACACCTCCTGCACTCAGCTGCACCCTGCACTCCTAGCCAGTTCCTATACACATTCTGCACCTGTCGCCAAGCAGGATACCTGAAACCCTGAGAGAACTCTTGCTAGTGAGTTGGCAGGTAAGGCTCACTAGTTCCACCTCTGCACTAATAAAACAAGCAGGGAAGGTATGACAGACAAGGGAAACAAAAAAGGATAAGCTCAGCTTCACGGCTGCACTCAGACACCAGGACTGCATCCTACACCGTATCACACAACAAGGGCTCCAGCAGCTCCTTCCACCTCGAGGCCTAGCTTCAGAATGAACCATAATAAACGGAACTCTCTACTGGAAAATGTGACCATATATAGGGGAAGGGAGTGGTCACCAACCGGAAACACCTGAGGCCTGGAGTCAGAGGCTGATGGAAAGCAAAACTGACATCAACCCTTTCAGCATCAAAGTAAAGGGAATACGATTCATGTGGGGAGTCTCAGATGGCAAAGAGAGACTCTGGCCCAGATCCTGTTACAAGTCTCTAGTAACAGAGAGACATCTGTGACACTGCCCCTCTGTGAGTGACCGCAGTCTCTGCACACATGTCCAAATCACACTTCACTCTCCTCACAGCCCCCTCCAGTGACGTGCCCTGCTCAGTTGGTCCATTTTCAGTCTCCAGATCGGAAATATCAATGCTAAAATATCCACATAAGAATATACGAGCCATAGATATATCAGCTTACAGGAGCAGGGTAGGTAGCAGAAGTATATTTGGAAAGTGTAAGTTAGGAAGAGTTAGGACAAATAAAAGGGGGCCACAGTGGAAAACCTCTTTAAATACTGGGAGATCCCTGCATTTTCGTCACTATTAACAAGTATCTAGTGATGAGCGAATAGTAAAATATTCGTACCAAATACTTAATACTTAGTAGAATTTAGATTGTGAGCCCCAATGGGGACAGTGATGCAGATGTATGTAAAGCGCTGCGGAATATGTTGGCTCTATATGAAAATAAAGATTATGTATAAAATGTCAGGTTCCCTTTAAAAGTCGAGGCAAAAGGGCATCAATTAGGACACATCCCCTTTATCACTACACTTCAGGGTTTTTTTTTTGGGGGGGGGCAACAGAACTAGGAAAAGAAATTATCTAAAAAGCAACTAACAAAGCAGTGTAATAACCCATGAAAATAGTCAGCGGATATAAACCAACCTCTGATTTGTCTGTCGATCACGCGCATTTCTTTGCGGATTTTCAGTGACCATTCATTCACCTAATGAGGAAAGAGAAAAACCATCATCAATGCAGGACAACCAAGGGGTATGGTCAGAACCAAAAGTGACTCCCTAAATACCCTCGCTGGGCTTGCGATATCCCCCCCCCTTAACAAATCCTCGCTGGGCTTGCGATATCCCCCCCTTAACAAATCCTCGCTGGGCTTGCGATATCCCCCCCTTAACAAATCCTCGCTGGGCTTGCGATATCCCCCCCCTTAACAAATCCTCGCTGGGCTTGCGATATCCCCCCCCTTAACAAATCCTCGCTGGGCTTGCGATATCCCCCCCTTAACAAATCCTCGCTGGGCTTGCGATATCCCCCCCTTACCAAATCCTCGCTGGGCTTGCGCCCCCCCTTACCAAATCCTCGCTGGGCTTGCGACCCCCCTTAACAATCCTCGCTGGGGTTTGGGATCCCCTAACAATGCGGGAATATCCCTTTAAGGTATAGTTAACCCTTTAAGGTAGCGATATCCACTCTGCTCTTATACACTGGGGCGGGGTGAAGGTGCAGCGGACACATAAGACCACACAGCAGTCACTACACGGCCGTCCAAGTGCGAGCACCGGGAAATAACACACCGTGACCGTCTATAGCCCCCGTCCCCGCTCACCAGGTCCTTGGGCGGCCGCTCCTGGGATTTCCCGAACAGCCCCATATCTGTGCACCGGACAACCACAACACAGGCTCCAAGCTCAGCGCTTCCGGTGTCACCACACTTCCTTCTTCTGCCCTTAACTTCTTCACGTCCTCTCCTATTACTTCCGCCCTCAGTTGACGTCAGCTGTGACGTCATACGTTATGACACGTGACGGTTGCAGTAAAGATTCAGGTCGGGCTCGTTTTTCTTGCTCTGTGCTCTTTTTTTTTTTTATTTGTATTCATGTAACTTTATTGTCAACAAGCAAAAAGAACACTTCTATAACTTTTTAATTCTTTATTTTTTTCTATAGCTGAACTCACTGTTTATTTTACTTTATTTTTAGGATTTCTTTTTCTCTATAACTTTTTATTTATTTATTTGCTGGGTTTTTTCATTAGTTTTTCTTTAACTTAAATCACATTTTATTTTTCTCTGTTTAATTACAATTACTTTATTTTTTTGCTTTTTCCTCTATTTTTTATGTTTTTCTTTAACTTATCACCTTTTATTTTAATTATTTTTTCAATTTTTTATATCTTTATAATTATTATTTTTTTTTTTTGCTTTTTCCTTATTTTTTATTACTTTTCCTTTAACTTAAAACATCTTTTATTTTAGATATTTTTTAGGTTTTTTTCTCTTTATAATTACAATTATTTTTTTTTTTGCTTTTTCCTCTTTTTTTTTTTATTAGTTTTCCTTTAACTTAAATCACCTTTTATTTTAGCTATTTTTAAAGTTTTTTTTCTCTTTTTAATTACAATTACTTTATTTTTTTGCTTTTTCCTCTATTTTTTATGTTTTTCTTTTAACTTATCACCTTTTATTTTAATTATTTTTTCAATTTATATATCTTTATAATTACAATTATTTTTATTTTTTTTTGCTTTTTCCGTATTTTTTATTACTTTTCCTTTAACTTAAAACATCTTTTACTTTAGCTATTTTTTAAAGTTTTTTTTCTCTTTTTAATTACAATTACTTTATTTTTTTTTGTATTTTCCTCTTGATTTTTTTTATGTTTTTCTTTAACTTCTCACCTTTTAATTATTTTTTCAATTTTTTTTACCTTTATAATTACAATTATATATATTTTTTTGCTTTTTCCTCTTATTTTTTTATTAGTTTTCGTTTAACTTAAAACACCTTTTATTTTAGCTATTTTTTTTTTAGATTTTTTTTCTTTATAATTACAATTCATTTTTTCCATGTCTGACCCTACTTTCAGCTCAGCACATACAACACAACTGCATAGCACATATCACATGACACATTACTTACACAATAAATAGCACATGACATGTTTCACATTACACTACATGAGAATAACGTGATTGGGGTCTTCACGGGAGGTACACGACAAGAAGTCCATCTCCTTACATGTACATAGCCTAATACTGAGGTACTGGAAGAATTAAGTTTATTCTTGCATATACTAATAAAGCAGGACTAGTCCAGTCCGGTGTACCATCCCCCACTCTAGTCCTGCCTACGATCTTCTTATCGCACGTCCCTGAGCACGACTTACAGCCACCATATAGTAGGACTATCGTGATGATTAATGTGGTGGGGGTGAAACATGTCCCCCCAGGCTCATCCTGCCTCATTACCATATGCAGAATCAAACTTCACTCCCCTAACACCACAGTGTAGGTAATCACATGAAATACCTATTCAAATGTATCCCCCTAACAAGTTTGATATGCCTTTTTACAATGTTTATTATAGGTCTTTAATCCTCAGAACCGTAAAAAAACAAGTGGTAAATAGCGCCCTGATAGGCAAAAATGCAGCTGGTGTCAACTAATAGTGTCAAGGTAGAAATTTAGGTGAAGATAGCTAATGGTATCTTCGTTCAGGATATCCAGAGTTCGGTGCCGTATTAGCTGTATATTAGTACAGATATCAATGAATCAGACAATGATCACACAAGACGTGTTCTCTGCTTGAGCCAGCGTTACCAACTGAACTCGTCTATTGGAAAAAAACTTAATTATACAGAATGCATCATTGTCCTTGAAACTAGAACGGAGACTTTAGGGAGTATTCAACTCCCTAATTTTTCCCAGTATTTGTAAAAAAAAATTGGTAAATAGCGCCCTGATTGACACCAGCTGCATTCTTGCCTAATAGCTGATGCCCGGCTGTGTCGGATAGTCACTCTTAGCACCGATCACGAGTGTTTGACCACCTAGATGCTGTTAACCATCTATATGACACTGTTGTGATTGGTAACAAAGGGGAACGGCACCCACTTTAACCCTTTTCCGACCACTGGTGTGTCATAGCTGACAGATAGTCCTGTGGTGTCCGGCTATAGAAGGTCACAACGTTTGGCTGCGCAAACTGCTCCATGACCTATCATTTCTGTTTGGTTTTCATCTCTTTCCCTTTAGGACCTTGCTGAGTTTCTCAGCCTGTCAGCTGCTGTTCATCAGTACTTTCCTTGTTTATATATACCTTCACTTACTATTAGGCCCCTTTCAGACGTCTGTGTTTAATCATATATAAGCCACACGCATTGGTATGGTCATACGTGTGTCATATGTGTGACACGTACCGGAGAAAATATGGGTCTACGAGTCTTTGAAATAAAAAGATATTCTATATTTATCTGTATCCAGCGCTGTTTTCTTCGGCTCTGCTGCCTCCTGCTCCTGACCGCTACTCATCATATTCATTGATTATTCACTGCACCGAGAACCTGGAAGCCGGTGCATCATGGGGACAGCATCGCCGAGGACAGCACCGTGGGGGCAGCATTGCTGGGGACAGGGGAGTATTCAGCAAGCAGTGTGTTTGCAGTGACGTCCAGGAGGTCATTGGAGTTCCCAATGAACTTTGATGACATCCTGATGACACCCCCGCTACAGTGGTTGTCACCACGGTGACTTCACGGGTTCATCAGAGTTCATTGAGAACTCCAATGACCTCCTAGACGTCACTGCACACACACTGCTTGCTGAATACTCCCCTGTCACCGGTGATGCTGTCCCCGCGATGCTTCGGCTTCCAGGTGCTCAGTGCAGTGAATAATCAATGAACATAATGAGCGGGGGTCAGGAGCGGGAGGCGGCAGACAAAGAAAACAGTATCTATATACAGGTGAATATAGAAAATCTTTTTTATTTCAAAGATGTGTTTTCTCCGGTACATGTCACACGGATCACATCAGTGTGCAATTCGTGTGACACCCGTGCTGCCGGAAAAAAACGAGCATGTCTCCAAGTGTATGTGCGGGGCCACGAGCGGTCACACGATCCGTGTGAAAACACAGCCGTGTAACACCACAGAATAACATGGGTACGTGTGGCATCCGTGTTAAGAACAGATGTCACATGTACCTGAAACACGGACGTCTGGAAGGGGCCTTACTCGGTGCTGGTGATAGTTCATACATCTTTATCAAGTGTTCAGTGCAAGCAGGCGGCTTGCAGACATCTGGAGCATCTTGGTGGTTGTTGCAGGTTCTCGTCCCTAGACAACTAGAGAGAAGTTGGTTGTTGTTTTTCCTTGTTTGTTATCCCCTTGTATCTTTAGCGTCTCCTGGGGTTGATGAAGAGCTTATCCCATGCGTTCCCTACCTAGGGCCCAGATAAGAGTCAGGTATCCAGCTTGGAGCATAGGTGCGGACCCTATCTAGGGCGGTGAGAGAACCCAGGGCTCAGAGGTAGATTTGGTCAGGGGTCACCATCTTCCCCTTCTCTAGACACAGGGTTTCCCTTCCGTTTCGCTGTTGACTTGGTACTTCCCCATACCTAGTACGACAGCTGATGGCCTCGGGGTACCATAACAGCTATTACTTGGAGCCTGTTAGGCCTTACCTTAAGCTGTGTATAACAGGGGCATTACTTTTACAACCTGCACATATCATTAGTGGTTCCTCCTGCATGTACAGCAGAGATAAGCATATCATAGCAGAGCCAAGAATAGTATAGCAGAGCCAAGCAAAGCATAGCAGAGCCACAACTAAGGAAAGCAAAGCAGAGCAAAGCAAAGCATAGCAGAGCCACAACCAAGCAGAGCAGAGCCAAGCAAAGCATAGCAGAGCCACAACCAAGCAAAGCATAGCAGAGCAGAGCCGAGCAGAGCCGAGCCACAACCAAGCAAAGCATTGCAGAGCCATTCAAAGCATAGCAGAGCCACAACCAAGCAAAGCATAGCAGAGCCACAACCAAGCAAAGCAGAGCCACAAGCAAGCAAAGCATAGCAGAGCTACAACCAAGCAAAGCATAGCAGAGCCAAAACCAAGCAAAGCATAGCAGAACAGAGCCAAGCAAAGCAGAGCCAAGCAAAGCAGAGCCACAACCAAGCAAAGCGTAGCAGAACAGAGCCAAGCAAAGCAGAGCCAAGCAGAGCAGAGCCACAACCAAACAAAGCATAGCAGAGCAGAGCCACAACCAAACAAAGCATTGCAGAGCCAAGCAAAGCATAGCAGAGCCACAACCAAGCAAAGCATAGCAGAGCCAAGCAAAGCATAGCAGAGCCACAACCAAGCAAAGCATAGCAGAGCCACAACCAAGCAAAGCATTGCAGAGCCAAGCAAAGCATAGCAATGCTCAGCATAGAAAAGTTAAACATTACATAGCTGAGCATAGCATAGCAGAGCTGTGGTATAACATGGCTGTCAGGGGTAATTCTGTAAGGAGGTGGGGGGGGGGGATGATATAGTAGATTGTTTCAGGACGTGTGCTGCAAAATCTATCACTGACACAGACTCCTAACCCCAGCAGTCCCCCTTGGTGCTGACTGTTCTCAGGTTGGATGGACACAGGCTGCCTCTGCACAGCTTCCTGGTGACTGGACAATAAACTGGACTCTCACTTGACAGCTGCGAATTGGCAGCAGACAACCCAGAATCACGCTCGCTCTGGGACCATAATAAGCAATGCGCCCCCCCATATATTACTATGTATACTATGGCTTGTGGCAGTGTGGAGGTGGCCTGAGCTATAGCTTGTTTGTTTAAACATAATAAGAATATTTGTGTATGTAAATAATCAAAATATAGATGTAGTTGCATAATTATCTGTGTCTATGTAGCAATCGCTTAGACCCATAATATGATTCTAAGCTGTATAGTCATGAAGGGGTTACAAAGGATAAGTGAACAGATGTACAGTGAAAGTTTTATAATAATGAGCAAAAGTCTTATCAGTAGTTTTCACACAGAAAGAATGTTTTAACGAACAAAGATGTGTCTCATAACATGCTGGGAGAAATTGGGGAGTGGAACACCCCCTATACTCTGTGTTGTATTTTCAAGGTTAATGATGCAAACTGTATAATTGGGTTTCTTGCAATACACGAAAGTCAGTTGGTGACGCTGGCTCAAGGAGAACATGTCTCATGTATTCATTATCTGATTCATTATTATCAGCTCTGATATATATAGCTAATACGGCACAGTCTCTGGCTACCCTGTATGAAGATACCATTAGCTATCTTTACCCAAAATTCCTCCCTTGACAGCAGAAGCCAGGAACAGACCATGACCCCCTGATTAGGAGGGAAGGCACTACCCGATACCGCAGTGATTGATAGCAACCCAGTGGATGTAAGCCTTTCTAGTATATGATGTTATATGGACAAGTGTATATTTTCAACCCTCCGGAGTACACCTTTAAGCACGTTAGGTTTGGGTTTTAGCAGCCGCCAGCATTCTCAAAGGCATCAGCAGTGGCCCTGCTTTCACATCATGATGCCACCATGTCTGTGGGTGGCCGGAAGCCCCATCTGATAGATACACATCTGAATTATTGCCTGTTAAGTTGTTTGTTTTTTAGCCAGGGTGTATATATTAGAGACAAATATGCTGTACAGGGCAGATCTGGGGGGTTTTGTCTGATCTGATCCTGGTCTTTATGGACGAGTGCAAGCTGTACGCCACAGCTGATATCTAAGTAAATCATTTTTTCACAATAACTTTCAGGGAAAAATCACTGTGAGCCCAAATGTCATCTTTTTTGGCTAAATATATAAAAAGGCACAACATTTTTCTTCTGACTTGGATCCCGTTTTATCGTCACATAATGACATTTTATTTTTATAGGATTTTAGAACATGTGAAAAATTAATCACGTTTTTAAGAGTTAGAACTTAAAAATGCAATTTTTGCCTTCGATGTAAGAAAACTGTACACCTTAATAATTCTGTACAGCAAATAGATGTTAAAGGGAATGTGTCAGCAGGTTATTGCTATGTAATCGTAGAGCAGCGTAATGTAAAGGCTGAGATCTTATTTTCAGCAATGTGTCACTTACTGGGCTGTGTTTTCCTGTTTCAATACAATTAGTGTTTTATCAGCAGGAGATTATCACTACAGGACTAGGTGTCTTGTACTTCCTGGTCCAACCACTCCCCCAACACTGATTGGTAGCTTTGTGTCAATGTCCACAGAAAGCACAGCCAATCAGTGGTATGGGCAGGGTTATACGCAGCTCAGAATCCTGAGCTCTGCAGCAAAGAAAACTGTGATTCTATCACAACTGCTGTACATAGTAAACCAAGTGACACATCAGTGGAATCAGGATCTCTGCCCTTACATCCCTCTGGTGTCAGAGTACATATCAAAAACCTGCTGAAAGATTCCCTTTAAAGGGGATGTCCACTATTTGGACAACCCCTACTCATCGCACTTGTTTGTCCCCGTGAAAATAAATAAGCCTATACTCAACTTTGATGTGACCAGAGTTCCAGCAATATGTAACGCCACGTTCCCGAGACACATGTGACACTTATGACAGGCAAGCACCGTAACCAACCAGCCTTAGGATAGTTAAGGAGGATGCAAGTGCAGCGCCGGCTTCCTTCTCCTCACCTTCAGACATTTAAGCAGGAAGTCAGCGCTGCACTCGCATCCTGCTCAAATGCACTAAACTGGGAAAAGGAAGCCGACACTGCATTCACATCCTCCTAAAATGTCCTAAGAGAAGGAAGCCGACGCTGCACTCACATCCTGCTCAAATGTCCTAAGGCAAGGAGAAGGAAGCTGGCGCTGCACTCACGTCCTAAGGCAAGGAGAAGGAAGCTGGCGCTGCACTCACGTCCTGCTCAAATGTCCTAAGGTGGGGTGAACGAAGCTGGCGCTGGTTGGTTGCGGGGCTCACGTGTCACAACAATGTCACATGGGTCCCGGGAACGCGGCTTCAAACATCGCTGGAACTGCTGCGGCACTGGAGGAGACTATAGGCTTATTTACTTTCACGGGCGCGAACAAGGGGAATGAGAAGGGGGTTGTCCGAATAGTGAACACCCCCTTTAAAAACGTACGTGGTTTGATTTACACCATAACAGGAGACGTCGTTATATTTTTATTAAAAACAAAAAAAAAAAAAAATTGATAACACTTAAGTGAAATCTTGAGACTTTCATTACGTACCTTCACAAACGTATGAAAACACTGAGAATAGTAGAAATGAAAATGGTTGGAAGAAAAAAAAAAAAAAAATCAGCAGAATTGTCTCTACAATTTGGCAGATAATTCTTTGTTTAAAAAATACGTTGAAATAGGAATATAATTTGTGAAAATCATAAAAATATTTTTTTCCCCCTCCCGTTGCTTACATTAGGCATTTACACTTAACACACAAGGCAAGAAAAAAATTAATCATGACGGAAACATAATGTGCAATTAGTCCACTGTACTGAGACTGAACCCCCCTCCCAAAAAAAATCCCCCCAGGACATCAAACCACAGATACGAGCAATTAGAGGCGGCCGGGAAGATTCCAGATGGAAACGTAGATGCTAAGAGGGGGCAGAACCGGACATGGCTGACGAAGGTTGGGTGAAGTGTTTCTTTTTGTAGGATGCCCATCGACAAACCGGGCAGCAATGTCTACCTCCGGCCAACCACATCACGATGCAGTTTTGGTGAAACACGTGACCGCACGGTAGACCCATGAGCAAAGAGGCGTTTTCAAAATTCTCCAGACACACCACGCATTCTGTACAGTGCAACATGTTCTCGGGCCAATGGGTCCAGTCTGGTTCCGAGGAATTCTCCTTTGTCGAGGACCCAACTTTTCTTCCGCCTTCGCACGCGCATGTCCAGTCGGCAGACTCCGAGCAACCAGAAGGATGACTCTTTGCGTTTCGGCACCGGTCACTTTCGGAATCGCTGTCGCTTTCTTGAGAACTTTCCGATAAGTCTTCTTCGGCGTGGTGAAGAGGACCGTGAAATTGCCAGGTTGGTAGGTTTTTGATATAATCTGTGGGTATCAAAGGATGAAGCCATAAATCTGGAAAGGCTAAACGTTCGAGAAATAGTTCCGGATCTTCGTCCCAATCGGAGTTATTGGGAAAATGATGAAATGAAGCGATTGGGTGGAACAAGTAACTGGTGTACCAGTCCCAAAGGCTGGACAGCCACTCCAGATTATTCGCGTTGGCTTCGTCGGCGTTATTGTTGCTCCGTCTCTTCTTCTCGAAGTAATCGATGAGCAACCCGTGCCCGAGATAAGTGCCTAGAAAAAGTGCGGGGTGAGAAGAGTAGAACATCCAGTCGGCTCGGACCCACGAAGCCAATGTGGTGGTGTTCGAATAGCGGAGAAGTTTTAGGCTGTACTCGTAAAAGCTATCGAGATAAGGAAGCTGGAGGAAACCTAACACCGGTAACCACGAAATAATGAGCAAGGAGTTGTATGTCCCTAAAGTGCTGATCAGAACCACAAATCTCTTTATGGTGGCTCCTTGAGTAATAAATAGGTCCATCCAAGCCATGAGGTTCACCAGAACCAAGCTCAGCACAAACAGGTCATTGACCTCCGGTTGTAAAGTGCGAAGAAAGGAATCCATGGCTCTCAGGGAAACGTATTCCCCCGTGTTATTCCCGTACTTGTAGATCCCCTCCGGCGTTTTCAGAACGTACGATGGCGTCCTGGAGATGCCGATTTCAGCCGTGTAACTCGTATTGTCCCAGTTTGCGACATTGACGAATATGAACTCTACTCTTCCGGTAAACTTGACGCTCAAGGCGGAGAAGAAAGCTGGAGGCTGATCGAGATTTGCAAACAGGAACAGCTTGACCTTGTACTGGTCGCTCCGGTTCCACTCCTCCTTCAGGTGCTCAGAGTTGTAGATGGTCTTGATGCGCGATGCCGCGTGGGCCGTGATCCACTTGAAAATGTGCTCTGTCTCGATCTTGCGCCCGCTGTACTCTTTCAGCATGACTTTTCCCTTTGAGTGGTTGGTTTGGGGCACGGACATTATAAGGGTCGATCTCATCCATCCTCTCTTTTTGCAATATCTGGAAATGGGAAAAACCAAGAACAGATTAGACTCTCGCCGAGGATATCTGCATCACCAAGAGTAAGATTAGGAGGGCACGATCACTGCTGCAGTCAATGAGAGGAGATTCATTAAAAGGGAACCTGTCACCAGTTTTTTGGCCTATAACCTGCGGCCACCACCACCGGGCTCTTATATACAGCATTCTAACATGCTGTATATAAGAGCCCAGGCCGGGGGTATAACATAAAAAACACTTTATAATACTTACCCAACGGTCGCACGGTGGGCCTAATGGGCGTCTCCGTTCTCCGGTGCCTCCTCTTTCGGCCATCTTCGTCCTCCTTCTGACTCCTGGGTGCATGACGCGTTTACGTCATACACACTCGCCGGTCCTGCGCAGGCGCACTACAATACTTTGATCTGCCCTGCTCAGGACCAGAATGCCGGCGAGTGTGTATGACGTAGCCGCGTCATGCACCGCGGCTAGAGAAAAAGGAGAACAAAGATAGCCAAAAGAGGCGGCGCCGGCACCAGAGACGCCCAATAGGCCCAATACACGACCATTAAGTGAATATTATAAAGTGTTTTTTATGTTATACCCCCGGCCTGGGCTCTTATGTACACATGTTAGAATGCTATATATAAGAGCCCGGTGGTGGTGGCCGCAGCTTATAGGCCAAAAAAGTGGTGACAGGTTCCCTTTAAACAGGTTGTCCACTAATTTTAAATTGATGGGCTATTCATGGATAGGTCATCAATGTCAGATCAGCCGGGGTCAGACACCCCAAAACCCTGCCGATTCAGATGTTCTCTGTGCCGGCATCAGGTGGCCGGAAATGCTCAGCTCCGCGTCTGCTCCATCTATGGATAGTGGCCAAGGTCAGGTACTCAGTGGGCCCCCCTGTTCCGCAGCAGGCGGGTCCTCAGTGTCCCCGTCCCCCGCTCCGCAGCAGGCGGGTCCTCAGTGCCCCCCCCCCCCGCTCCGCAGCAGGCGGGTCCTCAGTGGGCCCCTCCGGGTACTGCCCCATTCATGACAAAAACTTTAAAACCTTTTCTACTTTGGATCATTTTGCATGTTTCTTTGCACGTTTGTGGCTAACAGGGTGCACTATATCTGGCGACAGCTAGAGATATGATATAGACCGGTGACAATGGGTACGACGCAGCACTTGCCTGGGGTCACTGGAGCAGTTGAATGTTCCTGTCCGGATGCCGAATTTGGTCACTTTTTTCACCATCTTCTCCCAGTGGACCTTACTTACAAGAGGACTCCTGCTGTGGGCAACCACCTGGAAGAGATGAGAGAGGAGCAACATGACGAGACCAGAGATCTCGCGCACACACACAGACACACACAGACACACACGTCCCGGACTACTGCCGCTCCTGTAATGTTGTCACTGTGTGCGCTGAACAACCCATGATATTCTCATGCTACAGAATTACTGCAGCCATTGATTGTTACGCCAAGTGAGTGCTGCAGCCAATGTCACATGACCGCTGGGAGTCAGTGCTGACATCCCAGGAGCAGCCCTGGTCAGGGACATGTATATTTTTTATTTAGAGGTACAAGCCGTTACCTGCACCAGCCAAATGCCGTCCTTCGTGTCCTCCACCAGCTCATAGAAGTGCATCTCTCCACTGAAGTTGGTGCTGGATCCGGGCTCTGAGGCCTCCTCTTCCTTTAAGGCAGAGTACAGCTCCCCCTCCATAAGATCCCCTGGAAAAGACAGGCACAATGTGAAAGATGGCAACACTGTGCACGCCTCCATATATCCCCGGGTCCACGCCTCCATATATCCCCGGGTCCACGCCTCCATATATCCCCGGGTCCACGCCTCCATATATCCCCGGGTCCACGCCTCCATATATCCCCGGGTCCACGCCTCCATATATCCCCAGGCCCACGCCTCCATATATCCCCAGGCCCACGCCTCCATATATCCCCAGGCCCACGCCTCCATATATCCCCAGGCCCACGCCTCCATATATCCCCAGGCCCACGCCTCCATATATCCCCAGGCCCACGCCTCCATATATCCCCAGGCCCACGCCTCCATATATCCCCAGGCCCACGCCTCCATATATCCCCAGGCCCACGCCTCCATATATCCCCAGGCCCACGCCTCCATATATCCCCAGGCCCACGCCTCCATATATCCCCAGGCCCACGCCTCCATATATCCCCAGGCCCACGCCTCCATATATCCCCAGGTCCACACCTCCATATATCCCCAGGTCCACACCTCCATATATCCCCAGGTCCACACCTCCATATATCCCCAGGTCCACACCTCCATTTATCCCCAGGTCCACACCTCCATATATCCCCAGGTCCACACCTCCATATATCCCCAGGTCCACACCTCCATATATCCCCAGGTCCACACCTCCATATATCCCCAGGTCCACACCTCCATATATCCCCCCAGGTCCACACCTCCATATATCCCCCCAGGTCCACACCTCCATATATCCCCCCAGGTCCACACCTCCACATCCCCCTCCATATACACTGTATACAACACTGGGCAACATAAAAGATACACAATCACTACCAATTCAATGCTAATAATACACACAGCAAGCATCAGGCACAGACCAGGTGCAAAGTTCAAGGCGTCTTATCAAATTGTATCTCTAAAGGCCCCTTTACACACTGAGACTTTCTAGCGATCCCACCAGCGATCCCAACCTGGCCGGGATCGCTACAAAGTCTCCGGTGAGTCGCTGGTGAGCTGTCAAACAGGCAGACCTGGCCAACGACGCAACAGCGATCCGGACCTGCAGAGTGACCTAGCTGGTCATTGGGGACGTTGTAAAGCAGCTTTTTGAAAGGGAAGTCGCTGTAAAGTCCCCTTTACACACTGAGACTTTGCTGCACAGCGGGAAACAAAGGACCAAAGAATGGTCCTGAACGATTTGTAGCGATCACAACTTCACAGCAGGGGCCAGGTCGCTGATGTGTTTCACACACTGCAATGTCGCTGGGGAGGTCGCTATTACGTCACAAAACCGGTGACGTTACAGCGATGTCGTTTGCGATGTTGCAGTGTGTAAAGCCACCTTAATGGGTTTTCCTATCTTGAAACACACAAAATATCTCCATATCTCCATGTCTCTGACTAATCACTAGATTCCTGCCCAGAAGCTTTGTGTTGTTGCTGCCACATGTGAAGGACTACAATTCCCAGGATTCTTACCTTCCTGCAAACTACACAGAGGGAGCAGCAATCAAAAAGGTGCGTAAATGGGGAGGACTACTAAAACCAAGTAGCTAAATAATTAGCACCAAAGAAAGCAAGTGTGCACAAAAGCGGGGCGGAAGAAGACCAAGAAGTCATAGAAACCCACAAGGAATGTGCACAGCCAAATATAATAATACAGTGCCTACAAGTAGTATTCAACCCCCTGCAGATTTAGCAGGTTTGATAAGATGCAAATAAGTTAGAGCCTGCAAACTTCAAACAAGAGCAGGATTTATTAACAGATGCATAAATCTTACAAACCAACAAGTTATGTTGCTCAGTTAAATTTTAATAAATTTTCCACATAAAAGTGTGGGTCAATTATTATTCAACCCCTAGGTTTAATATTTTGTGGAATAATCCTTGTTTGCAATTACAGCTAATAATCGTCTTTTATAAGACCTGATCAGGCCGGCACAGGTCTCTGGCGTTATCTTAGCCCACTCCATGCAGATCTTCTCCAAATTATCTAGGTTCTTTGGGTGTCTCATGTGGACTTTAATCTTGAGCTCCTTCCACAAGTTTTCAATTGGGTTAAGGTCAGGAGACTGACTAGGCCACTGCAACACCTTGATTTTTTCCCTCTTGAACCAGGCCTTGGTTTTCTTGGCTGTGTGCTTTGGGTCGTTGTCTTGTTGGAAGATGAAATGACGACCCATCTTAAGATCCTTGATGGAGGAGCGGAGGTTCTTAGCCAAAATCTCCAGGTAGGCCGTGCTATCCATCTTCCCATGGATGCGGACCAGATGGCCAGGCCCCTTGGCTGAGAAACAGCCCCACAGCATGATGCTGCCACCACCATGCTTGACTGTAGGGATGGTATTCTTGGGGTCGTATGCAGTGCCATCCAGTCTCCAAACGTCACGTGTGTGGTTGGCACCAAAGATCTCGATCTTGGTCTCATCAGACCAGAGAACCTTGAACCAGTCTGTCTCAGAGTCCTCCAAGTGATCATGAGCAAACTGTAGACGAGCCTTGACATGACGCTTTGAAAGTAAAAGGTACCTTACGGGCTCGTCTGGAACGGAGACCATTGCGGTGGAGCACGTTATTTATGGTATTGACTGAAACCAATGTCCCCACTGCCATGAGATCTTCCCGGAGCTCCTTCCTTGTTGTCCTTGGGTTAGCCTTGACTCTTCGGACAAGCCTGGCCTCGGCACGGGTGGAAACTTTCAAAGGCTGTCCAGGCCGTGGAAGGCTAACAGTAGTTCCATAAGCCTTCCACTTCCGGATGATGCTCCCAACAGCGGAGACAGGTAGGCCCAACTCTTTGGAAAGGGTTTTGTACCCCTTGCCAGCCTTGTGACCCTCCACGATCTTGTCTCTGATGGCCTTGGAATGCTCCTTTGTCTTTCCCATGTTGACCAAGTATGAGTGCTGTTCACAAGTTTGTGGAGGGTCTTAATTAGTCAGAAAAGGCTGGAAAAAGAGATAATTAATCCAAACATGTGACGCTCATTGTTCTTTGTGCCTGAAATACTTCTTAATACTTTAGGGGAACCAAACAGAAACTGGGGGTTTGAGGGGTTGAATAATAAATGACCCTCTGAATAAACTTTTCACAATTTAAAAAAAAAAAAGAAATAACATTCTTTTTTGCTGCAGTGCATTTCACACTTCCAGGCTGATCTACAGTCCAAATGTCACAAGCGAAGGTAATTCCGAATGTGTAAACCTTCTAAATCTGCAGGGGGTTGAATACTACTTGTAGGCACTGTATATTGATGCAATTTAGCAAAACATTAAAAAAAAGAAGGGAATTTTGTTACTTACCGTAAATTCCTTTTCTTCTAGCTCCAATTGGGAGACCCAGACGATTGGGTGTATAGCTACTGCCTCCGGAGGCCACACAAAGTATTACACTAAAAAGTGTAAGGCCCCTCCCCTTCTGCATATACACCCCCCGTGGGATCACGGGCTCCTCAGTTTTAGTGCAAAAGCAAGAAGGAGGAAAGCCAATAACTGGTTAAACAAATTCAATCCGAAGGAACATCGGAGAACTGAAACCATTCAACATGAACAACATGTGTACCCGAAAAAACCAAAAATCCCGAAGGAAACAGGGCGGGTGCTGGGTCTCCCAATTGGAGCTAGAAGAAAAGGAATTTACGGTAAGTAACAAAATTCCCTTCTTCTTCGGCGCTCCATTGGGAGACCCAGACGATTGGGACGTCCAAAAGCAGTCCCTGGGTGGGTAAATTAATACCTCAAGTTAGGGCCGTAAAACAGCCCTTCCCTACATGGAGGCAACCGCCGCCTGCAGGACTCTTCTACCTAGGCTGGCATCCGCCTAAGCGTAGGTATGCACCTGATAATGCTTGGGAAAGTGTGCAGACTCGACCAGGTAGCTGCCTGGCACACCTGCTGAGCCGTAGCCTGGTGCCGTAATGCCCCGGACGCACCCACGGCTCTGGTAGAATGGGCCTTCAGCCCTGATGGAACCGGAAGCCCAGCAGAACGGTAGGCTTCAAGAATTGGTTCCTTGATCCATCGAGCCAGGGTGGATTTGGAAGCCTGCGACCCTTTACGCTGACCAGAGTCAAGTACAAAGAGTGCATCCGAGCGGCGCAGGGGCGCCGTGCGGGAAATGTAGATTCTGAGTGCTCTCACCAGATCCAACAAATGCAAATCCATTTCATATCGATGAACTGGATGAGGACAAAAGGAAGGTAAGGAGATATCCTGATTGAGAAGAAAGGGGGATACCACCTTAGGGAGAAACTCCGGAATCAGGCGCAGCACTACCTTGTCTTGGTGAAACACCAGGAAGGGAGCTTTGGCTGACCGCACTGCTAGTTCGGACACTCTCCGAAGAGATGTGACCGCTACCAGAAAGGCCACTTTCTGTGAAAGTCGAGAAAGTGAAACATCCCTCAGAGGCTCGAAGGACGGCTTCTGGAGAGCAATTAGTACCCTGTTCAGATCCCATGGGTCTAACGGCCTCTTGTACGGAGGGACAATGTGACAAACCCCCTGCAGGAACGTGCGTACCTGAGGAAGTCGTGCTAGGCGCTTCTGAAAGAATACAGACAGCGCTGGGACTTGTCCTTTAAGGGAGCCGAGCGACAAACCTTTTTCCAAACCAGAGCAGGAAGGAAAGAAAAGTAGGCAATGCAAATGGCCAGGGAGACACTCCCAGAGCAGAGCACTAAGATAAGAATATCTTCCACGTCCTGTGGTAGATCTTGGCAGACGTCGGCTTCCTAGCCCGTCTCATGGTGGCAATGACGTCTTGAGATAATCCTGAAGACGCTAGGATCCAGGACTCAATGGCCACACAGTCAGGTTCAGGGCCGTAGAATTCAGACAGAAAAAACGGCCCTTGGGACAGTAAGTCTGGCCGGTCTGGTAGTGCCCACGGTTGGCCGACCGTGAGATGCCACAGATCCGGGTACCACGACCTCCTCGGCCAGTCTGGGGCGACGAGGATGGCGCGGCGGCAATCGGAGCTGATCTTGCGTAGCACTCTGGGCAACAGTGCCAGAGGGGGAAACACATAGGGTAGCTGGAACTGCGACCCATCCTGAACTAAGGCGCCTGCCGCCAGAGCTCTTTGATCGTGAGACCGCGCCATGAAAATCGGGACCTTGTTGTTGTGCCGAGACGCCATTAGGTCGACGTCCGGCATCCCCCAGCGGCTACAGATTTCCTGAAACACGTCCGGGTGCCGAGACCATTCCCCTGCGTCCATACCCTGGCGACTGAAGAAGTCTGCTTCCCAGTTTTCTACGCCCGGGATGTGAACTGCGGATATGGTGGATGCTCTGTCTTCCACCCACATCAGAATCCGCCGGACTGCCTGGGAGGCTTGCCGACTGCGTGTTCCGCCTTGGTGGTTGATGTATGCCACCGCTGTGGAGTTGTCCGACTGAATTCGGATCTGTTTGCCTTCCAGCCACTGCTGGAAGGGTTGCAGGGCAAGATACACTGCCCAGATTTCCAGAACATTGATCTGAAGGGTGGACTCTTGCTGAGTCCACGTACCCTGAGCCCTGTGGTGGAGAAAGACTGCTCCCCACCCTGACAGACTCGCGTCTGTCGTGACCACCGCCCAGGATGGGGGTAGGAAGGACTTTCCTTTTGACAATGAGGTGGGAAGAAGCCACCACTGAAGAGAGTCCTTGACCGTCTGAGAAAGGGAGACGTTCCTGTCTAGGGACGTCGACTTCCCATCCCATTGGCGGAGAATGTCCCATTGCAGTGGACGCAGATGAAACTGCGCGAAAGAGACTGCCTCCATTGCTGCTACCATCTTCGCTAAGAAGTGCATGAGGCGTCTTAAGGGGTGTGACTGGCCTTGAAGGAGAGACTGCACCCCCGTCTGTAGTGAACGCTGTTTGTCCAGCGGAAGCTTCACTATCGCTGAGAGAGTATGAAACTCCATGCCAAGATATCTCAGCGATTGGGTCGGGGTCAGAATTAACTTTGAAAAGTTGATGATGCACCCGAAACTCTGGAGAGTCTCCAGCGCAACGTTCAGGCTGTGTTGGCATGCCTCTTGAGAGGGTGCCTTGACAAGTAGATCGTCCAAGTAAGGGATCACAGAGTGACCCTGAGAGTGCAGGACTGCTACCACTGCTGCCATGACCTTGGTGAAAACCCGTGGGGCTGTCGCCAGACCGAAGGGCAGGGCTACGAACTGAAGATGCTCGTCTTCTATAACGAATCGTAGCAAACACTGGTGCTCTGGAGCAATCGGCACGTGGAGATAAGCATCCTTGATGTCTATTGATGCTAGGAAATCTCCTTGAGACATTGAGGCAATGACGGAGCGGAGGGAATCCATCCGGAACCGCCTGGTTTTCATGTGTTGAGCAGTTATAGGTCCAGAACGGAACGGAAAGAGCCGTCCTTTTTTGGCACCACAACCAGATTGGAGTAAAAACCGTGACCTTGTTCCTGCAGAGGAACAGGGATTACCACTCCTTCTGCCTGCAGAAGAGCATCGGCTCGGTCGGGAGGTGGGGAAGTTCTGAAGAATCGAGCCGGAGGACGAGAACAGAACTCTATCCTGTACACGTGAGACAAAATGTCTCTCACCCACCGGTTTTTGACCTGTGGCAGCTAAATGTCGCCAAAGCGGGAGAGTCTGCCACCGACCGCGGATGCGGAGAGAGAGGGCTGAAAGTCATGAGGAAACCGCCTTGGTAGCGGTTCCTCCGGCTGCCTTCTTTGGGCGTGATTGAGCCCGCCAGGAATCTGAGCCCCTCTGAGCCTTTTGAGTCCTTATGGACGAGGAAAACTGGGACCTGCCCGAGCCTGGAAAGGATCGAAACCTCGACTGTCCTTTCCTCTGTTGGGTTTTGTTTGATCTGGGCTGGTGTAAGGAAGAATCCTTACCCTTGGACTGTTTAATGATTTCATCCAATCGCTCACCAAACAGTCTGACACCAGATAATGGCAAACTGGTTAAACACTTTTTGGAAGCAGAATCTGCCTTCCATTCCCTTAACCACAAGGCTCTGCGTAAAAACCACGGAGTTGGCGGACGCCACTGACGTACGGCTCGTAGAGTCCAGGACAGCATTAATAGCGTAAGTCGCAATGCAAACATATGCGAGGTTAAGGACGCCATCTGCGGTACAGATATACGTGTGACAGTGTCCACCTGCGCAAGACCAGCTGAAATAGCTTGGAGCGCCCATACGGCTGCGAATGCCGGAGCAAAGGACACGCCGATAGCTTCATAGAAAGATTTCAACCAGAGGTCCATCTGTCTGACAATGGCATCTTTAAGTGAAGTCTCATCTTCCACTGCAACTATGGATCTAGCCGCAAGCCTGGAGATTGGGGGATCCACCTTTGGACACTGGGTCCAGCGCTTGACCACGTCAGGGGGAAAGGGATAACGTGTATCCTTAAGACGTGTGGAGAAACGCTTGTCTGGATAAGCGTGGTGTTTCTGGACTGCTTCTCTGAAGTCAGAGTGGCCCAAAAAAGTACTGAATTTACGCTTGGGATACCTGAAATGGAATTTCTCCTGCTGCGAAGCTGACTCCTCCACTGGAGGGGCTGAGGGAGAAATATCCACCAGTCTATTGATGGACGCTATGAGATCGTTCACCATGGCGTCACTATTAGGAGCATCCAGATTGAAAGCGGTCTCAGGATCAGAATCCTGATCAGCTACCTCTGCCTCATCATACAGAGAATCCTCTCGCTGAGACCCTGACTAGTGTGTGAAGTCGAGGGTCTCTCCCAGCGAGCTCACTTAGGCTGACTGGGACTGTCGTCCGTGCAGAGCCTTCAGCCTGGGATGTATGGGACCCCCTTGGAGCACGTATTAGTTCCAACTGAGGGAGACCGGGGGGCATTGTTCAACAGTGCCCATTGTCTGAGTCACCGGCCTGGACTGCAAGTTTCTAGAATCTTGGTCATAGTCCCAGACATTTTATCCGCAAAAAACTGCAAACTCTGTCCTCTGGACAGTTTCACAGGTGGCTCTCTCTGGGCCACCACTAGCAGCTCTACCCAATGGGGGTTAGTGGAACCTGCCGGTAAAACAGCCTCACATGCGGTACAGACAGCATAGAAAGCCTGTGTCTTGGCACCCTTGCTTTTCTGCGGACGACATGCTGTTGTCTCCTCAGAGCAATCCAGGGGTATCTAGCCAAGAAGCGACCGTACAGTGCAAATATAGGTACAAGCATAAAGTACACAAAACACTGTGGCACTAGTGGGGTCAGCACCAAGGTGCTGCTTACCGCCCGCTTAAGCAGGTGTGTGGTCGCCAGAATCCCTTGACCGGGTCTCCCAGAGCCTGTGTCCGTTCTCCAGCTTAGACTGCATGCAGGAATGGCTGCCGGCGTCCTGTGAAGAGGGGCGGGCCGTGGGCGTGCCCCAGACAACGAGCGGGAAACTGGCGTCCCACTGTGCCCAGTGAGAGGGCTGGAGTATGTAAATAAGACTCCAGCCCTCGGTGCTGACCATTGTACAGCGTCCCGCCCCTTCCCTGACTGGCAGGCCCGGGGGCGGGAAGGAAACGAAACTAGGCCGCAAAAGCCGGGGACTCGATTTATAAGCGCTGCCGTCGTAAAAGCACGGTCAGCGCGGAAGTCCCCGGCGCACCACAAGTCTCATCCGCGCCGCAGCTTCTAGCAGCGGCCGGCGCGGCAGTTTCCCACACATTAACTCACTCAGCTAAGCTGCAGTGAGTATAGCCCCAGCGCGCAGCGCTGTTGTCCCCGGCGCACTAACACACCCAGCATGCTGGTGTGTGTGTGCGTGGTCTGTACGGGGACACAGAATACCTTAACGTTGCAGGGCCTTGTCCCTGACGATACTCAGCTCCATTCCAGCAGGATCTCCGGGTCTGTGGATGGAGCCCGGCCTCAGAGCCTGGAGGCCGGTAAGATCCCACTTCACCCAGAGCCCTCAGGGGGATGGGGAAGGAAAGCAGCATGTGGGCTCCAGCCTCCGTACCCGCAATGGGTACCTCAACCTTAACAACACCGCCGACAAAAGTGGGGTGAGAAGGGAGCATGCTGGGGGCCCTAGTATGGGCCCTCTTTTCTTCCATCCGACATAGTCAGCAGCTGCTGCTGACTAAACAGTGGAGCTATGCGTGGATGTCTGACCTCCTTCGCACAAAGCATAAAACTGAGGAGCCCGTGATCCCACGGGGGGTGTATATGCAGAAGGGGAGGGGCCTTACACTTTTTAGTGTAATACTTTGTGTGGCCTCCGGAGGCAGTAGCTATACACCCAATCGTCTGGGTCTCCCAATGGAGCGCCGAAGAAAAATTATTTATATTATATATGGTGTAATAATATAGCGGAGACACAAGAGGGCGACAAAGTCCAGCAGGAGACACAAGGTAGTATAAAGTGTGAAATCAGTAGTTATGGGTACAATACAGACACTCTGGGGAGCGGTGTATGGAGGCCCCGGCTGGATTGGCGCCCAATCACTATATGTTATCGCCTCACCTCCTGGCTATATACATTCTCTGTAGGTATACACCTCACAGCCTGTACGCTGCCTCTATATACAGCCACCTGTGTCTCTAGTACAAGGTATCACATGCTCCACTATTCTGTGTCACTGGCTCTCCAGCACAAGAAACATGATCCCTCCAGAGACGGAGGGGATTACAGCAGGGGCAGCGGAGGTGAGGAGCACTGATGAGTGATGTCCCCTATTTTAGGGAAGGGGAGAGGGGAGAGATCTACATGTATTCAGTGAGAGACATCCCCGGGCTGGAAATAAATAACCGGCGTGTGGTTATGTAGCTGCATGTCAGGCTGGCAGAGACATCTGAGCTATGTACAGCGATGGTCGCAGCGAGGTTCCCTCCTCATACAGCGTCACCCGCTGCGCTTCCTTCCTTTTCACCAATCACATTATTTTACCCATACAGCGCCAGCCAGCCCGACCCCCTCCTGCAAAGGCGGCGCCGGCCAGCCAGACCCCCTCCTGCAAAGGCGACGCCGGCCAGCCAGACCCCCTCCTGCAAAGGCGGCGCCGGCCAGCCAGACCCCCTCCTGCAAAGGCGGCGCCGGCCAGCCAGACCCCCTCCTGCAAAGGCGGCGCCGGCCAGCCAGACCCCCTCCTGCAAAGGCGGCGCCGGCCAGCATGACCCCCTCCTGCAAAGGCGGCGCCGGCCAGCATGACCCCCTCCTGCAAAGGCGGCGCCGGCCAGCATGACCCCCTCCTGCAAAGGCGGCGCCGGCCAGCCAGACCCCCTCCTGCAAAGGCGGCGCCGGCCAGCATGACCCCCTCCTGCAAAGGCGGCGCCGGCCAGCATGACCCCCTCCTGCAAAGGCGGCGCCGGCCAGCCAGACCCCCTCCTGCAAAGGCGGCGCCGGCCAGCCAGACCCCCTCCTGCAAAGGCGGCGCCGGCCAGCCAGACCCCCTCCTGCAAAGGCGACGCCAGCCAGCCAGACCCCCTACTGCAAAGGCGGCGCCGGCCAGCATGACCCCCTCCTGCAAAGGCGACGCCGGCCAGCATGACCCCCTCCTGCAAAGGCGACGCCGGCCAGCATGACCCCCTCCTGCAAAGGCGACGCCGGCCAGCCAGACCCCCTCCTGCAAAGGCGACGCCGGCCAGCATGACCCCCTCCTGCAAAGGCGACGCCGGCCAGCATGACCCCCTCCTGCAAAGGCGGCGCCGGCCAGCATGACCCCCTCCTGCAAAGGCGGCGCTGGCCTAGGTTTTTTTCAAACCTGATTTTTCCACCAGTTCCCGGACATCTCTCTTCTCCGGCAGCCCAGCGTATCCCAGTCCTCGGCATTCTAAGACAGTCTTCAGCTGGTGAAAGCTGAGTGTCACTGGGTCCACGAGCTGGCTGGCAAAAATACCCGTCTCATACCACACGATGGTCTCAAAGAACCTTGCCAGGACGAAGAGGATGAGAAAGTAGAGGAGGAGGAGTAAGAGCTTCAGCCACATCTTGCCGGTCTTGGTGGATGCAGTGTATCTGCCCTGCCCTGTAGGATCAGAGACGGGTACAACGAGTGTTAATGAGAAAACAACAACAGGAATATGTGATGTGTGCAGGAATGTACCGGGGAGAGGAGGACGCCATCACCTCATCTACAGCTGACTGCCGCGGCTCCACATAACGCCAGAGCAGTGCCATGATGAGATAGTACGAATACCACTAACATTAATTGTTCCTGCTGGTGCCATTGCCCAACATCCAGAGATGGACAGACCCAGGGCCAAAAAGGGCGAACCGAGCGGGGCCAAAAAGGGCGAACCGAGCAGGGCCAAAAAGGGCGAACCGAGCAGGGCCAAAAAGGGCGAACCGAGCGGGGCCAAAAAGAGAACAATGCGGGACCCGGGGTCAAAAAGGGGGAACGGAGCGGGATCCGGGGTCAAAAGATGGCCTGCAGCATAGGTGGCCGGGGCGGATAGGCTACAGCCTCGAGTGATCCGGTTGCGCAGATATCGGAGCTGTTTGTATATAAACATTTACAAGCCTCATAACCGCAGAGCTCCGGCCGCACACATCACATGTGAGAAAACTTGTTTTACCGGAATCTCAGGATAACAAAACGAAAGATAATTCCTCAGGTTACACACAGGAGGAGGAGGACGGGGCTGTTACTGCCGGGGATGGGTAACTATACACCTAATGTTCGGGTATTTCCAGCACTGCACAGTAATTAGCAGTCACGTCTGTAAGGGTTTTTTTTTTTTTATAATCTTCATTATTACTCATCGGTCAGAGGACGCGGCCACTACAGCGCTCCCCTGGTTGTCGCTCCGCTCCCCTGGTTGTCGCTCCGCTCCTCCAGGGTCACCTCATGTAGTGAATTCTTGTGCTCCTTATAAATTAACCATTCTCAGACCTTGCATTACACTCTGCATTGTGTCATTCCTCTGTTATTACTCATGGAAATGTATAAACCAACTGCCAATTACCATTCCTTTTTATAATAGGCTGCGTCTCCTGAGCAACGGACTGAGAATTTAATAAACACCCGACCGACTACGAAAAATGCAATCAACTAATTGATTGATTTCCAGGAAGAATTGGCAGAGGCTCGGCGCACTTCCGGGAAGGACGGCAGAGGCTCGGCGCACTTCCGGGAAGGACGGCAGAGGCTCGGCGCACTTCCGGGAAGGACGGCAGAGGCTCGGCGCACTTCCGGGAAGGACGGCAGAGGCTCGGCGCACTTCCGGGAAGGACGGCAGAGGCTCGGCGCACTTCCGGGAAGGACGGCAGAGGCTCGGCGCACTTCCGGGAAGGACGGCAGAGGCTCGGCGCACTTCCGGGAAGGACGGCAGAGGCTCGGCGCACTTCCGGGAAGGACGGCAGAGGCTCGGCGCACTTCCGGGAAGGACGGCAGAGGCTCGGCGCACTTCCGGGAAGGACGGCAGAGGCTCGGCGCACTTCCGGGAAGGACGGCAGAGGCTCGGCCCACTTCCGGGAAGGACGGCAGAGGCTCGGCCCACTTCCGGGAAGGACGGCAGAGGCTCGGCCCACTTCCGGGAAGGACGGCAGAGGCTCGGCACACTTCCGGGAAGGACGGCAGAGGCTCGGCACACTTCCGGGAAGGACGGCAGAGGCTCGGCACACTTCCGGGAAGGACGGCAGAGGCTCGGCACACTTCCGGGAAGGACGGCAGAGGCTCGGCACACTTCCGGGAAGGACGGCAGAGGCTCGGCACACTTCCGGGAAGGACGGCAGAGGCTCGGCACACTTCCGGGAAGGACGGCAGAGGCTCGGCACACTTCCGGGAAGGACGGCAGAGGCTCGGCACACTTCCGGGAAGGACGGCAGAGGCTCGGCACAGGACAGACTATTGATGAACGTCACATTTTTCATCTGTGCCACTGACAGAAATATCACACAAGACAGGGAGGGAATGAACTTATTGGGCAGTGGCAGGCCCCACCCCCTCCTCAGAACTCCACCCACAAAGTCGGTGTCAAAAATTGCAAAAGTCACAAAACTATTTTGACATTTCAAACCGTTTTCGACCAGATTGGGGCAAATACAGGAATCGCTGCATAAATGTCACTTCTTTTTTTAAAGGACTTTTTTTCCTGTTAAAGCTTATTTGTAAAAGAAAAAAAAAGGGACCAAGATGAGTTTGCCAGAGTCTGCGGCGCTCTGCATAGGCAGCAACCGAGTCAATAAAAGCTTGCTTCAGAGATTTATCTTGTCAGGCTGCTGCACTCTGCATAGGCAGGGACCAAAGCTCGCTTCAGGATTTTGTTATCTCAGTTGCTACCAGAGTGCAGCAATCAAAGTGAGTTTATTAGGAGGCTGCTTCACTCTGCATAGGCAGAAATGAAGATAAAGCCCTGAAGTGAGGTTTTGTTGTGTGTCGCTGCCTGTGCAGAGCGCAGTGACCCGAGAGGAGTTTGTCAGAGGCTGCTGCGCTCTACATAGGCAACGACTGAAACGACAAAAGCCTGTTTCAGAGATTTATTTTGTCAGAGGCTGCTGCACTCTGCATAGGCAGGGACCAAGTTGACAAAAGCTCACTTCAGGGTTTTGTTATCTCAGCTGCTACCTATGCAGAGTGCAGCAATCAAGGGGAGTCTGTCAGAGGGTGCTGCGCTCTACATAGTCAACGAGAGATGACAAAACCTCACTTCAGAGCTTTATCTCGGTTGCTGCCTATGCAGAGTGCAGTAGCCTCTGACACAGCGCTATGCATGGGAGCCCGCAGCCCCCCCCCGTAGAATACTCTCCATGGGACAGACAGCGCGCCCCTCCCCCTCCCGGGTCTATGTAAACACATAGCAGGGGCTCTGTCTGGGCAGCTTCTCTGCAGGGGGTTGGGGTACAGGACGGTGCCTCCCCCCGGCCCACACCCCCTACCTCATCGGGTGCAGGATGGCGGGAGGGAGCGGAGTCTCAGGCGCTGCAGTGCGCGGGTCCCCCGTCCATCGCCTCCGCTGTCACTGAGCACCGGACGCGATCAGCTGAGCAACAAGACAGCTGTGACGTCACCGCGACCTCCGACCCCGGCTCTGGGGATGGTTCTGTGTGTTAGGGGGCGGGGACTAACCATAGAGACGAGGTGGGAGGAGAGATAGCGAGACCAAGCGTTACCATAGAGAGGGGGGAAGAACGGCTAGACAAGACAGCGGAAGTCACACAGAGACAGCGCCGCTGTGGCCGGATGTTGTAACTGAAACAGCATAAATAGCATGAAGATTAAAATAATAATTATTAATAATAAATAATACATTATAATAATAAAATACTCATTATAATGTATTATTATAACTTATTTTTAATAATTAATATTTATTTTAGAACTGTATTTTTATCACTAATTAGTACACATTGTAAACTCATCACCACCGGAGCTGCCGCAACCCCCGACCTCCTGTCTCCCTCATCATCCTGTAGACTATAAGTTAGTCCACAAGGGCAGGATCCTCTCCCCTCTGCACCAGTCTGTCATGAGAGAGAGAGAGAGAGAAGAGAGAGAAGAGAGGAGAGAGAGAAAGAAGAGAGAGAGAAGAGAGAGAGGGAGAAAGAGAGAGAAGAGAGAGAAAGAGAGAGGAGAGAGAACGAGAAAGAGAGAGAAAGAGAAAGAGAGAGGAGAGGGCGAGAAAGAGGAGAGAGGGAGAGAGAGAAGAGAGAGAAGAGAGAGAAGAGAGGAGAGAGAGAAAGAAGAGAGAGAGAAGAGAGAGAGGGAGAAAGAGAGAGAAGAGAGAGAAAGAGAGAGGAGAGAGAAAGAGAAAGAGAGAGAAAGAGAGAGGAGAGGGCGAGAAAGAGGAGAGAGGGAGAGAGAGAAGAGAGAGAAGAGAGAGGAGAGAGAGAAAGAGAGAGAAAGAAGAGAGAGGGAGAAAGAGAGAAGAGAGGGAGGGAGAGGAGAAAGAGAGAGGAGAGAGAGCGAGAAAGAGAGGAGAGAGAGGAAGAGAGGAGAAAGAGAGCGCGAGAAAGAGGAGACAGGGAGAGAGAGAAGAGAGAGAAGGGAGAGGAGAGAGAGAAAGAGAGAGAAAGAAGAGAGAGAGAAGAGAGAGAGGGAGAAAGAGAGAGAAGAGAGAGAGAAGAAAGAGAGAGGAGAGAGAGCGAGAAAGAGAGGAGAGAGAGGAAGAGAGGAGAGAGAGCGAGAAAGGAGACAGGGAGAGAGAGAAGAGAGAGAGAGAAGAGAGAGAGAAAAGAGAAAGAAAGAGAATAGAGAGAGAGGAGAAAGAGAGAGAGAGAAAGAAGAGAGAGGGAGAAAGAGAGAAGAGAGAGAGGGAGGGAGAGGAGAAAGAGAGAGGAGAGAGAGCGAGAAAGAGAGGAGAGAGAGGAAGAGAGGAGAAAGAGAGCGCAAGAAAGAGGAGACAGGGAGAGAGAGAAGAGAGAGAAGGGAGAGGAGAGAGAGAAAGAGAGAGAAAGAAGAGAGAGAAGAGAGAGAGGGAGAAAGAGAGAGAAGAGAGAGAGAAGAAAGAGAGAGGAGAGAGAGCGAGAAAGAGAGGAGAGAGAGGAAGAGAGGAGAGAGAGCGAGAAAGGAGACAGGGAGAGAGAGAAGAGAGAGAGAGAAGAGAGAGAGAAAAGAGAAAGAAAGAATAGAGAGAGAGGAGAAAGAGAGAAGAGAGAGGAGAGAGAGCGAAGAAAGAGAGAGAATAGAGAGAGAGGAGACAGAGAGAAAGAGAAAATAGAGAGAGGAGAAAGAGAGGGAGAAAGAGAGAGAATAGAGAGAGGAGAAAGAGAGAGGTTCATGGTTCATGCAGCTGCTTTTGAATACCCTATTAAATCGATGGCTGTATGACTATATGACTAGCTTTTCTCCCCCATTCACCTTTTGTGTCTCCCCTATTTCCTCATAGACTGTAAGCTTACGAGCAGGACTCCTCCTGGTATCTTAATTTTGTTATTTGTATTGTCTCATATTGTCTGTACATGTCCCCTCTGAATTGTAAAGCGCTGCGGAATATGTTGGCGCTATAGAAATAAAACATTATTATTATTATAGAGAGAGGGAGGGAGAGAGAAAAAAGAGAGAGAGATATTTTTTCTAACCAGAAAGGAATTTCCACTTCTGAGCTTGCTCGGTTGCTAAAAGACGGATCCGTCAACGGAATCCGTCATTTGACAGATTCCGCCACCCATAGGCTTCTATTATAACACACGACGGACGCCAACGCATCCATCGCCAGGGCCGGCGTCAACACCCAGCAAACCCGGTCAAATACCGTGGCACTGGGCTGCCGGGGGCCCACTCGTGGTGGCAGGAGTGGCATACCGCTAGTCAGGGGGGCCCGGTGCCCTGCCTGCCCACGCCGAGGATCGCGCTTTTAATTGTATCGGCATTGCAGTTACCGAATATTGATACAATTAAGAGCAATGATGAGATGAAGCGGCGCGCTCCCTCTCTTCATTCTCCCCACTATGTCTGGAGTGTCGACACTCTGACTGCTCAACAGTGGAGCGCTGTGACGTCACCACTGCGCACCTGCCGAGAGGTCAGAGCAAGCGACAGCAGTGGATGCATCGAGGAGACCGGAGCAGCGGTGGGGGAACAAGGAGAAGTGAGTATGTATTTCATCACTGTGGCCAGACGACCATGGGGCTGCATTAAATGATATGGCGGCTGTATACTACATGAGGATGCCTAATGCTATCTGGCTCTGCACTGTGCTATATAGGTGCTGTGTACTACATGAAGATGCCTAATGCTATCTGGCTCTGCACTGTGCTATATAGTGGCTGTGTACTACATGAGGATGACTAATGTTATCTGGGTCTGCATTGTGCTATATGCGGGCTGTATACTACATGAGGGTGCCTAATGCTATCTGGCTCTGCACTGGGCTATATGCGGGCTGTATACTACATGAGGGTGCCTAATGCTATCGGGGTCTGCATTGTGCTTTATGCAGGCTGTATACCACATGAGGATGCCTAATGCTATCTGGGTCTGCATTGTGTAATATGCGGGCTGTATACTACATGAAGGTGCCTAATGCTATCTTGGTCTGCATTGTGCTATATGCGGGCTGTATACTACATGAGTGTGCCTAATGATATCTGGGTCTGCATTGTGCTATATGCGGGCTGTATACCACATGAGGATGCCTAATGCTATATGGGTCTGCATTGTGCATTATGCGGGCTGTATACTACATGAGGGTGCCTAATGCTATCTGGGTCTGCATTGTGCTATATGCGGGCTGTATACCACATGAAGATGCTTAATGCTATCTGGGTCTGCATTGTGCAATATGCGGGCTGTATACTACATGAGGGTGCCTAATGCTATCTGGGTCTGCATTGTGCTATATGCGGGTTGTATACCACATGAAGATGCTTAATGCTATCTAGGTCTGCATTGTGCAATATGCGGGCTGTATACTACATGAGGGTGCCTAATGCTATCTTGGTCCGCATTGTGCTATATGCGGGCTGGAGACTACATGTGGGTGCCTAATGCTATATAGGTCTGCATTGTGCTATATATGGGTTGTATAGTGCCATATGGGGGTTGTATAGTGCCATATAGGGACTGCAAAGTGCCATATGGCGGCTGCGTAGTGCCATATGGGGGCTGGATAATGCCATATGGGGGCTGCATAATGCCATATGGGGGCTGCATAATGCTACATGGGGGCTACATAATACTATATGGAGGAATATGGGGGCTGCATACTACTATACCCCCAGAGTTGTATGTCCCCTCCACCCCAGTGCTGTATACCCCTCAGAGCTGTATGTCTCCCCACTTCTGAGCTGTTTGTCCCCCCCACCTCAGAGCCACTGCCCCCCTCTAGAGCTGTATGCCCCCCATTGCTGTATATCCCTTTCCTCAGTAATATGTATGCCCCCTAGTAATGTGTATGTCCCCAGCCTCTCTTGTGATGTATATACAGCAGTGCCAGTGTGCTCTATGTGCGGCCATATCTGTTAGTGACTTCCACCAATCAGCGTGGCACAGACACATGCCCAGGAGGAGCTGGACGGAGACAAGCGGGGAGGTGAATGAGGCTGTTGCCGGCTTCCCAATATTAGAAATATCTCTAATGTGTCTGTGTGTGCATGTATGATGTGTATCTATGTATGTCAGTGTATATGACGGTGTTTAGATTTATGAATATTTATATGAGTTTTTGTGAATTGCTCTTTAAATATATATGTGTATGTATGCCTGTATGTCTATGTGTGGCGCCCCTGACCTGGTCAGGCACCACTGAGTACTACACTCAGGCTGAGTGAGTAAAAACAGGTAATCCCAAAGGCTGAGTAAGGGGACTACCGGTAGACCAGGCCCGCACGGGGAAACAGGACCCCAGAGCAGGAACCCATCTACTAGGCCTGCTAAACATGCTAGTGAGGGTGCTGGATGTACCTCACCGAACAACACAGAGTCTGCAGCATCAACAGCAACGAGGGGGCCCATAAGTAAGAGAAGGCAAGCAGTCAGCATTACTTGGTCCACGCTGTCAGCAAACGGGCCAGAAAGGGGAGAATGGCAGTTGCGACTTCCCTGGGTGATCCCCGCAGTACTACAAGTCAGGGGTCACCCCAAACAAGAAGGGCTAGGAAGGCAAGTCAGCAGTCACCCCTACGTTTGCCTGAAGGATACCTGGTTCCCCTCCTGGTTCGTCATAGCATCGCCCGGGTTGTCTCATGTTACCATCAGAAAAGTGAGTAAAAACCCTGAAAGACATTGCTGCCTGTGTGTGAGTTCTTCTGCGACCTGTGGTACTAGACACTTACACTGGGCCCTGGGGCCAGCCTCACTCTCGGGAGGCCATAACACCAGACTGCATTTACCATCAGCCCCAGAAGCTCTCTAAACTGCAGTGGCGGTCACCCCCCCTGACCGCAATTACCGAGAGTGGCGTCACGATTCCTATTGAAGTTAACCTGACATACCTGTGGCCAAAAGATTCCCAACACGTGAAGACCCTGAGGCGACCTGCAGGTGAGCACGGGGCTTCACATATGTATCTGTGCATGTCTATGAGTGGATTGGGCCCACTGAGACTCTTTCGCCCAGGGCCAACAAAAATTTCGAGCCGGCCCTGTGTAATGCAGTGTGTGGTAGTATCTTTGCCCATCACCGTCTTCCTCGGCTTCTAGTGCTGTTCTGCTTCTCTTCTGAGTCATGTGTTTTACAAATGCCTAAAAGAGATGTCCCAGAATGTGACCGAGGAGAGAAAACCAGGCGATGAGGAAAAGTACAATAACAATAATATCTCAAAGTCTTAGGTGTACTTTACACACTGCTATATCGCTAGCGATTGCTAGCGATGTTGTGCGCGATAGCACCCGCCCCCGTTGCTCGTGCGACATTTGTTGATCGCTACCGTAGCGAACATTATCGCTCCGGCAGCGTCACACGCACTTACCTGGTCAGCAACGTCGCTGTGACCGCCGAACAATCCCTCCCTCAAGGGGGAGGTGCGTTCAGCGTCACAGCAACGTCACCGCGACGTCACTAAGCGGCCGCCAATAGAAGCGGAGGGGCGGAGATGAGCGGGACGTAACATCCCGCCCACCTTCCTTCCACATTGCCGGTGGACGCAGGTAAGGAGATGTTCGTCGTTCCTGCGGCGTCACACATAGCGATGTGTGCTGCCAGCAGGAACGACGAACAACATCATACCGGTGGCAGCAGCGATATTAAGGAAAGGAGCGACGTGTCAACGATCACTCTTTTGGAACGATTTTGCAATCGTTGATCGTCGCTCATTAGTGTTACGCGCTGCGATGTCGCTACCAGCGCCGGATGTGCGTCACTAACGACATCACCCCAACGATATATCGGTAGCAATGTCGCAGCATGTAAAGTATCCCTTAGATACAATTCTCCTCCAGCTCCACATGAAGCTGCGCAAGAATAAGACCAGAGTAGGGTAAAGTCATGTAATCCCCGACTGGGATCGGCCACCATATTGTGATGTCCTAGGATGGACCGTCACTATGAGGTCCGACAGCCGCCTCCCCCACCCACCAGTTGATATTCCCTCCAGGACTATTGCCCGTTCTGCAGTCGCCGGCAGTGACCGCTTCACATTGGAGACGTGTTTTCTAGCTTTCTTCAAAGTGTTTACACCTGGTCACCACCTTAAGAAACAACAGATGACTGGGCACAAGGGGAGAGGGCGAGTGTCAGACCCCGCTGATCTGATAATAAAGATAGGCTATATGATGCGCCCAGACAACTAGATCTTTTCTCACCCTCCCCTGGTTCAGCTCTGCATCTCCACCGCTGCCCTCTCACTTTCTGTTTGGCTGCAGTGGTAACGGTACGTTGACAGTGCTGCAGTCAATCACTGAGCTCAGTTGATGTACTGGGCACGAGCTGCTGAGTGATTGGCTGCAGCCGCGATCAATATCAAATAACCACCGCTGCAGCCAAACAACAGAAACTGGGAACAGTGGCATAAACCCAACACTGGACCCAGGCAGGATGAGAAAAAGCGGTTTTGTTACACCTAATCCTGCAGGAAGAAGGGGGCAGAAACCTATAAGGCGCAGCTAGTAATTTTGCCCATTAGCGATGGTCGTTATATGATATGTCGTGCAATCAGAAATGTGCACTATCTGGATGGGTTTCACTGCTGCATCAAGCTCCACTGTACAGCGCTACGATTCCGCAGTTCCAGTGCTGTTGCTTTTGAGCATTTGTTGCTAACTCAACTCTAACATAATTGCTCCTTATTGCTGTGTAAATTCTGCAACAGTACTGTGCTACGCAGCCTTGAGCCTATGTTGCAAATTAACTCTGCTACAATATCGCAATGCTGAATAAACTCTGCTATATCATTGTCAGCTCTTCCTCATTGAGTCTCAATTGCAAACTCAGCTCTTCTACATGAGTTCTACATTGCTCAGTAAACTCTGTTACGTATCTGCTGCTATTATAAAGTTGGCTCTGCTCAACGCCGAGTCAACACTGCTACATCGCTGTTAGAAGTCTAAAGCTCAGTTGTAAATGCAGCTCTGCTGCCCCTGCTCCCCATTGCTAAGTCAGCCTTTTTACATCACTGTTCCAGTTCTGTCGCTGTTCCTCCAGTTGCTGTTCCAGCTGTCCTGCTGTTCCTCCAGTTTCTGTCCCAACTCTGCTACTGTTCCTCCAGTTGCTGTCCCAGCTGTACTGCTGTTTCTCCAGTTGCTGTTCCAGCTCTGCTGCTGTTCCTCCAGTTGCTGTCCCAGCTGTCCTGCTGTTTCTCCAGTTGCTGTTCCAGCTCTGCTGCTGTTCCTCCAGTTGCTGTCCCAGATCTGCTGCTGTTCCTCCAGTTGCTGTCCCAGCTCTGCTGCTGTTCCTCCAGTTGCTGTCCCAGCTCTGCTGCTGTTCCTCCAGTTGCTGTTCCAGCTCTGCTGCTGTTCCTCCAGTTGCTGTTCCAGCTCTGCTGCTGTTCCTCCAGTTGCTGTCCCAGCTCTGCTGCTGTTCCTCCAGTTGCTGTCCCAGCTCTGCTGCTGTTCCTCCAGTTGCTGTCCCAGCTCTGCTGCTGTTCCTCCAGTTGCTGTCCCAGCTCTGCTGCTGTTCCTCCAGTTGCTGTCCCAGTTCTACTGCTGTTCCTCCAGTTGCTGAGCCAGATCTTCAGCTGTTCCTCCAGTTACTGTCCCAGCTCTGCAGCTGTTCTTCCAGTTGCTGTCCCACCTCTGCTGCTGTTCTTCCAGTTGCTGTCCCAGCTCTGCAGCTGTTCTTCCAGTTGCTGCCCAAGCTCTGCAGCTGTTCTTCCAGTTGCTGTCCCAGCTCTGCAGCTGTTCCTCCAGTTGCTGTCCCAGCTGTCCTGCTGTTTCTCCAGTTGCTGTTCCAGCTCTGCTGCTGTTCCTCCAGTTGCTGTCCCAGCTCTGCTGCTGTTCCTCCAGTTGCTGTCCCAGCTCTGCTGCTGTTCCTCCAGTTGCTGTCCCAGCTCTGCTGCTGTTCCTCCAGTTGCTGTCCCAGCTCTCCTGCTGTTCCTCCAGTTGCTGTCCCAGCTCTGCTGCTGTTCCTCCAGTTGCTGTCCCAACTCTGCTGCTGTTCCTCCAGTTGCTGCCCCAGCTCTGCTACTGTTCCTCCAGTTGCTGTCCCAGCTCTGCTGTTGTTCCTCCAGTTGCTGTCCCAGCTCTGCTTCTGCTCCTCCAGTTGCTGTCCCAGCTCTGCTGCTGTTCCTCCAGTTGCTGTCCCAGCTCTGCTGCTGTTCCTCCAGTTGCTGTCCCAGCTCTGCTGCTGTTCCTCCAGTTGCTGTCCCAGCTGTCCTGCTGTTTCTCAAGTTGCTGTTCCAGCTTTGCTGCTGTTCCTCCAGTTGATGTCCCAGCTCTGTTGCTGTCCTTCCAGTTGCTGTCCCAGCTCTGCTGCTGTCCTTCCAGTTGCTGTCCCAGCGCTGCTGCTGTTCCTCCAGTTGCTGTCCCAGCTCTGCTGCTGTTCCTCCAGTTGCTGTCCCAGCTCTGCAGCTGTTCTTCCAGTTTCTGTCCCAGCTCTGCTGCTGTTTTCCAGTTGCTGTCCCAGCTCTGCAGCTGTTCTTCCAGTTGCTGCCCCAGCTCTGCAGCTGTTCTTCCAGTTGCTGTCCCAGCTCTGCAGCTGTTCCTCCAGTTGCTGTCCCAGCTGTCCTGCTGTTTCTCCAGTTGCTGTTCCAGCTCTGCTGCTGTTCCTCCAGTTGCTGTCCCAGCTCTGCTGCTGTTCCTCCAGTTGCTGTCCCACCTCTGCTGCTGTTCCTCCAGTTGCTGTCCCAGCTCTGCTGCTGTTCCTCCAGTTGCTGTCCCAGCTCTGCTGCTGTTCCTCCAGTTGCTGTCCCAGCTCTGCTGCTGTTCCTCCAGTTGCTGTCCCAGCTCTGCTGCTGTTCCTCCAGTTGCTGTCCCAGCTGTCCTGCTGTTTCTCAAGTTGCTGTTCCAGCTTTGCTGCTGTTCCTCCAGTTGATATCCAAGCTCTGCTGCTGTCCTTCCAGTTGCTGTCCCAGCTCTGCTGCTGTCCTTCCAGTTGCTGTCCCAGCGCTGCAGCTGTTCCTCCAGTTGCTGTCCCAGCTCTGCTGCTGTTCCTCCAGTTGCTGTCCCAGCTCTGCAGCTGTTCTTCCAGTTTCTGTCCCAGCTCTGCTGCTGTTTTCCAGTTGCTGTCCCAGCTCTGCAGCTGTTCTTCCAGTTGCTGCCCCAGCTCTGCAGCTGTTCTTCCAGTTGCTGTCCCAGCTCTGCAGCTGTTCCTCCAGTTGCTGTCCCAGCTGTCCTGCTGTTTCTCCAGTTGCTGTTCCAGCTCTGCTGCTGTTCCTCCAGTTGCTGTCCCAGCTCTGCTGCTGTTCCTCCAGTTGCTGTCCCAGCTCTGCTGCTGTTCCTCCAGTTGCTGTCCCAGCTCTGCTTCTGTTCCTCCAGTTGCTGTCCCAGCTCTCCTGCTGTTCCTCCAGTTGCTGTCCCAGCTCTGCTGCTGTTCCTCCAGTTGCTGTCCCAGCTCTGCTGCTGTTCCTCCAGTTGCTGCCCCAGCTCTGCTGCTGTTCCTCCAGTTGCTGTCCCAGCTCTGCTGTTGTTCCTCCAGTTGCTGTCCCAGCTCTGCTGCTGCTCCTCCAGTTGCTGTCCCAGTTCTGCTGCTGTTCCTCCAGTTGCTGTCCCAGCTCTGCTGCCGTTCCTCCAGTTGCTGTCCCAGCTCTGCTGCTGTTCCTCCAGTTGCTGTCCCAGCTGTCCTGCTGTTTCTCAAGTTGCTGTTCCAGCTTTGCTGCTGTTCCTCCAGTTGATGTCCCAGCTCTGCTGCTGTCCTTCCAGTTGCTGTCCCAGCGCTGCTGCTGTTTCTCCAGTTGCTGTCCCAGCTCTGCTGCTGTTCCTCCAGTTGCTGTCCCAGCTCTGCAGCTGTTCTTCCACTTTCTATCCCAGCTCTGCTGCTGTTTTCCAGTTGCTGTCCCAGCTCTACTGCTGTTCCTCCAGTTGCTGTCCCAGCTCTGTTGCTATTCCTCCAGTTGCTGTCCCTGCTCTGTTGCTGTTCCTCCAGCTGCTGTCCCAGCTCTGCTGCTGTTCCTCCAGTTGTTGCTCCAGCTATGCTGCTGTTCCTCCAGTTGCTGTCCCAGCTTTGCAGCTGTTCCTCCAGTTGCTGTCCCAGCTGTCCTGCTGTTTCTCCAGTTGCTGTTCCAGCTCTGCTGCTGTTCCTCCAGTTGCTGTCCCAGCTCTGCTGCTGTTCCTCCAGTTGCTGTCCCAGCTCTGCTGCTGTTCCTCCAGTTGCTGTCCCAGCTCTGCTGCTGTTCCTCCAGTTGCTGTCCCAGCTCTCCTGCTGTTCCTCCAGTTGCTGTCCCAGCTCTGCTGCTGTTCCTCCAGTTGCTGTCCCAGCTCTGCTGCTGTTCCTCCAGTTGCTGCCCCAGCTCTGCTGCTGTTCCTCCAGTTTCTGTCCCAGCTCTGCTGTTGTTCCTCCAGTTGCTGTCCCAGCTCTGCTGCTGCTCCTCCAGTTGCTGTCCCAGCTCTGCTGCTGTTCCTCCAGTTGCTGTCCCAGCTCTGCTGCCGTTCCTCCAGTTGCTGTCCCAGCTCTGCTGCTGTTCCTCCAGTTGCTGTCCCAGCTGTCCTGCTGTTTCTCAAGTTGCTGTTCCAGCTTTGCTGCTGTTCCTCCAGTTGATGTCCCAGCTCTGCTGCTGTCCTTTCAGTTGCTGTCCCAGCTCTGCTGCTGTCCTTCCAGTTGCTGTCCCAGCGCTGCTGCTGTTCCTCCAGTTGCTGTCCCAGCTCTGCTGCTGTTCCTCCAGTTGCTGTCCCAGCTCTGCAGCTGTTCTTCCAGTTTCTGTCCCAGCTCTGCTGCTGTTTTCCAGTTGCTGTCCCAGCTCTACTGCTGTTCCTCCAGTTGCTGTCCCAGCTCTGTTGCTGTTCCTCCAGTTGCTGTCCCTGCTCTGTTGCTGTTCCTCCAGCTGCTGTCCCAGCTCTGCTGCTGTTCCTCCAGTTGCTGCCCCAGCTCTGCTGTGTTCCTCCAGTTGCTGTCCCAGCTCTGCAGCTGTTCCTCCAGTTGCTGTCCCAGCTGTCCTGCTGTTTCTCCAGTTGCTGTCCCAGCTCTGTTGCTGTTCCTCCAGTTGCTGTCCCTGCTCTGTTGCTGTTCCTCCAGCTGCTGTCCCAGCTCTGCTGCTGTTCCTCCAGTTGCTGCCCCAGCTCTGCTGTGTTCCTCCAGTTGCTGTCCCAGCTCTGCAGCTGTTCCTCCAGTTGCTGTCCCAGCTGTCCTGCTGTTTCTCCAGTTGCTGTTCCAGCTCTGCTGATGTTCCTCCAGTTGCTGTCCCAGCTCTGCTGCTGTTCCTCCAGTTGCTGTCCCAGCTCTGCTGCTGTTCCTCCAGTTGCTGTCCCAGCTCTGCTGCTGTTCCTCCAGTTGCTGTCCCAGCTCTCCTGCTGTTCCTCCAGTTGCTGTCCCAGCTCTGCTGCTGTTCCTCCAGTTGCTGTCCCAGCTCTGCTGCTGTTCCTCCAGTTGCTGCCCCAGCTCTGCTGCTGTTCCTCCAGTTGCTGTCCCAGCTCTGCTATTGTTCCTCCAGTTGCTGTCCCAGCTCTGCTGCTGCTCCTCCAGTTGCTGTCCCAGCTCTGCTGATGTTCCTCCAGTTGCTGTCCCAGCTCTGCTGCCGTTCCTCCAGTTGCTGTCCCAGCTTTGCTGCTGTTCCTCCAGTTGCTGTCCCAGCTGTCCTGCTGTTTCTCAAGTTGCTGTTCCAGCTTTGCTGCTGTTCCTCCAGTTGATGTCCCAGCTCTGCTGCTGTCCTTTCAGTTGCTGTCCCAGCTCTGCTGCTGTCCTTCCAGTTGCTGTCCCAGCGCTGCTGCTGTTCCTCCAGTTGCTGTCCCAGCTCTGCTGCTGTTCCTCCAATTGCTGTCCCAGCTCTGCAGCTGTTCTTCCAGTTTCTATCCCAGCTCTGCTGCTGTTTTCCAGTTGCTGTCCCAGCTCTACTGCTGTTCCTCCAGTTGCTGTCCCAGCTCTGTTGCTGTTCCTCCAGTTGCTGTCCCTGCTCTGTTGCTGTTCCTCCAGCTGCTGTCCCAGCTCTGCTGCTGTTCCTCCAGTTGCTGCCCCAGCTCTGCTGCTGTTCCTCCAGTTGCTGTCCCAGCTGTCCTGCTGTTTCTCCAGTTGCTGTTCCAGCTCTGCTGCTGTTCCTCCAGTTGCTGTCCCAGTTCTGCTGCTGTTCCTCCAGTTGCTTTCCCAGCTCTGCTGATGTTCCTACAGTTGCTGTCCCAGCTCTGCTGCTGTTCCTCTAGTTGCTGTCCCAGCTCTGCTGTTGTTCCTCCAGTTGCTGTCCCAGCTCTGCTGCTGTTCCTCCAGTTGCTGTCCCAGCTCTGCTGCTGTTCCTCTAGTTGCTGTCCAAGCTCTGCTGCTGTTCCTCTACTTGCTGTCCCAGCTCTGCTGCTGTTCCTCCAGTTGCTGTCCCAGCTCTGCAGCTGTTCCTCCAGTTGCTGTCCCAGCTCTGCTGTTATTCCTCCAGTTGCTGTCCCAGCTCTGCTGCTGTTCCTCCAGTTGCTGTCCCAGCTCTGCTGCTGTTCCTCCAGTTGCTGTCCCAGCTCTGCTGCTGTTCCTCCAGTTGCTGTCCCAGCTCTGCTGTTGTTCCTCCAGTTGCTGTCCCAGCTCTGCTGCTGTTCCTCCAGTTGCTGCCCCAGCTCTGCTGCTGTTCCGCCAGTTGCTGTCCCAGCTCTGCTGCTGTCCTTCCAGTTGCTGTCCCAGCGCTGCAGCTGTTCCTCCAGTTGCTGTCCCAGCTCTGCTGCTGTTCCTCCAGTTGCTGTCCCAGCTCTGCAGCTGTTCTTCCAGTTTCTGTCCCAGCTCTGCTGCTGTTTTCCAGTTGCTGTCCCAGCTCTGCAGCTGTTCTTCCAGTTGCTGCCCCAGCTCTGCAGCTGTTCTTCCAGTTGCTGTCCCAGCTCTGCAGCTGTTCCTCCAGTTGCTGTCCCAGCTGTCCTGCTGTTTCTCCAGTTGCTGTTCCAGCTCTGCTGCTGTTCCTCCAGTTGCTGTCCCAGCTCTGCTGCTGTTCCTCCAGTTGCTGTTCCAGCTCTGCTGCTGTTCCTCCAGTTGCTGTCCCAGCTCTGCTGCTGTTCCTCCAGTTGCTGTCCCAGCTCTCCTGCTGTTCCTCCAGTTGCTGTCCCAGCTCTGCTGCTGTTCCTCTAGTTGCTGTCCCAGCTCTGCTGCTGTTCCTCCAGTTGCTGCCCCAGCTCTGCTGCTGTTCCTCCAGTTGCTGTCCCAGCTCTGCTGTTGTTCCTCTAGTTTCTGTCCCAGCTCTGCTGCTGCTCCTCCAGTTGCTGTCCCAGCTCTGCTGCTGTTCCTCCAGTTGCTGTCCCAGCTCTGCTGCCGTTCCTCCAGTTGCTGTCCCAGCTCTGCTGCTGTTCCTCCAGTTGCTGTCCCAGCTGTCCTGCTGTTTCTCAAGTTGCTGTTCCAGCTTTGCTGCTGTTCCTCCATTTGATGTCCCAGCTCTGCTGCTGTCCTTTCAGTTGCTGTCCCAGCTCTGCTGCTGTCCTTCCAGTTGCTGTCCCAGCGCTGCTGCTGTTACTCCAGTTGCTGTCCCAGCTCTGCTGCTGTTTTTCCAGTTGCTGTCCCAGCTCTGCAGCTGTTCCTCCAGTTGCTGTCCCAGCTCTGTTGCTGTTCCTCCAGTTGCTGTCCCTGCTCTGTTGCTGTTCCTCCAGCTGCTGTCCCAGCTCTGCTGCTGTTCCTCCAGTTGTTGCCCCAGCTCTGCTGCTGTTCCTCCAGTTGCTGTCCCAGCTCTGCAGCTGTTCCTCCAGTTGCTGTCCCAGCTGTCCTGCTGTTTCTCCAGTTGCTGTTCCAGCTCTGCTGCTGTTCCTCCAGTTGCTGTCCCAGCTCTGCTGCTGTTCCTCCAGTTGCTGTCCCAGCTCTGCTGCTGTTCCTCCAGTTGCTGTCCCAGCTCTGCTGCTGTTCCTCCAGTTGCTGTCCCAGCTCTCCTGCTGTTCCTCCAGTTGCTGTCCCAGCTCTGCTGCTGTTCCTCCAGTTGCTGTCCCAGCTCTGCTGCTGTTCCTCCAGTTGCTGCCCCAGCTCTGCTGCTGTTCCTCCAGTTGCTGTCCCAGCTCTGCTGTTGTTCCTCCAGTTGCTGTCCCAGCTCTGCTGCTGCTCCTCCAGTTGCTGTCCCAGCTCTGCTGCTGTTCCTCCAGTTGCTGTCCCAGCTCTGCTGCCGTTCCTCCAGTTGCTGTCCCAGCTCTGCTGCTGTTCCTCCAGTTGCTGTCCCAGCTGTCCTGCTGTTTCTCAAGTTGCTGTTCCAGCTTTGCTGCTGTTCCTCCAGTTGATGTCCCAGCTCTGCTGCTGTCCTTTCAGTTGCTGTCCCAGCTCTGCTGCTGTCCTTCCAGTTGCTGTCCCAGCGCTGCTGCTGTTCCTCCAGTTGCTGTCCCAGCTCTGCTGCTGTCCTTCCAGTTGCTGTCCCAGCTCTGCTGCTGTTCCTCCAGTTGCTGTCCCAGCTCTGCAGCTGTTCTTCCAGTTTCTGTCCCAGCTCTGCTGCTGTTTTCCAGTTGCTGTCCCAGCTCTACTGCTGTTCCTCCAGTTGCTGTCCCAGCTCTGTTGCTGTTCCTCCAGTTGCTGTCCCTGCTCTGTTGCTGTTCCTCCAGCTGCTGTCCCAGCTCTGCTGCTGTTCCTCCAGTTGCTGTCCCAGCTCTGCTGCTGTTCCTCTAGTTGCTGTCCCAGCTCTGCTGCTGTTCCTCTACTTGCTGTCCCAGCTCTGCTGCTGTTCCTCCAGTTGCTGTCCCAGCTCTGCTGCTGTTCCTCCAGTTGCTGTCCCAGCTCTGCTGTTATTCCTCCAGTTGCTGTCCCAGCTCTGCTGCTGTTCCTCCAGTTGCTGTCCCAGCTCTGCTGCTGTTCCTCCAGTTGCTGTCCCAGCTCTGCTGCTGTTCCTCCAGTTGCTGTCCCAGCTCTGCTGTTGTTCCTCCAGTTGCTGTCCCAGCTCTGCTGCTGTTCCTCCAGTTGCTGCCCCAGCTCTGCTGCTGTTCCGCCAGTTGCTGTCCCAGCTCTGCTGCTGTCCTTCCAGTTGCTGTCCCAGCGCTGCAGCTGTTCCTCCAGTTGCTGTCCCAGCTCTGCTGCTGTTCCTCCAGTTGCTGTCCCAGCTCTGCAGCTGTTCTTCCAGTTTCTGTCCCAGCTCTGCTGCTGTTTTCCAGTTGCTGTCCCAGCTCTGCAGCTGTTCTTCCAGTTGCTGCCCCAGCTCTGCAGCTGTTCTTCCAGTTGCTGTCCCAGCTCTGCAGCTGTTCCTCCAGTTGCTGTCCCAGCTGTCCTGCTGTTTCTCCAGTTGCTGTTCCAGCTCTCCTGCTGTTCCTCCAGTTGCTGTCCCAGCTCTGCTGCTGTTCCTCCAGTTGCTGTCCCAGCTCTGCTGCTGTTCCTCCAGTTGCTGCCCCAGCTCTGCTGCTGTTCCTCCAGTTGCTGTCCCAGCTCTGCTGTTGTTCCTCTAGTTGCTGTCCCAGCTCTGCTGCTGCTCCTCCAGTTGCTGTCCCAGCTCTGCTGCTGTTCCTCCAGTTGCTGTCCCAGCTGTCCTGCTGTTTCTCAAGTTGCTGTTCCAGCTTTGCTGCTGTTCCTCCAGTTGATGTCCCAGCTCTGCTGCTGTCCTTTCAGTTGCTGTCCCAGCTCTGCTGCTGTCCTTCCAGTTGCTGTCCCAGCGCTGCTGCTGTTCCTCCAGTTGCTGTCCCAGCTCTGCTGCTGTTCCTCCAGTTGCTGTCCCAGCTCTGCAGCTGTTCTTCCAGTTTCTATCCCAGCTCTGCTGCTGTTTTCCAGTTGCTGTCCCAGCTCTACTGCTGTTCCTCCAGTTGCTGTCCCAGCTCTGCTGCTGTTCCTCCAGTTGCTGTCCCTGCTCTGTTGCTGTTCCTCCAGCTGCTGTCCCAGCTCTGCTGCTGTTCCTCCAGTTGTTGCCCCAGCTCTGCTGCTGTTCCTCCAGTTGCTGTCCCAGCTCTGCAGCTGTTCCTCCAGTTGCTGTCCCAGCTGTCCTGCTGTTCCTCCAGTTGATGTCCCAGCTCTGCTGCTGTCCTTTCAGTTGCTGTCCCAGCTCTGCTGCTGTCCTTCCAGTTGCTGTCCCAGCGCTGCTGCTGTTCCTCCAGTTGCTGTCCCAGCTCTGCTGCTGTTCCTCCAGTTGCTGTCCCAGCTCTGCTGCTGTTCCTCCAGTTGCTGTCCCAGCTCTCCTGCTGTTCCTCCAGTTGCTGTCCCAGCTCTGCTGCTGTTCCTCCAGTTGCTGTCACAGCTCTGCTGCTGTTCCTCCAGTTGCTGCCCCAGCTCTGCTGCTGTTCCTCCAGTTGCTGTCCCAGCTCTGCTGTTGTTCCTCCAGTTGCTGTCCCAGCTCTGCTGCTGCTCCTCCAGTTGCTGTCCCAGCTCTGCTGCTGTTCCTCCAGTTGCTGTCCCAGCTCTGCTGCCGTTCCTCCAGATGCTGTCCCAGCTCTGCTGCTGTTCCTCCAGTTGCTGTCCCAGCTGTCCTGCTGTTTCTCAAGTTGCTGTTCCAGCTTTGCTGCTGTTCCTCCAGTTGATGTCCCAGCTCTGCTGCTGTCCTTTCAGTTGCTGTCCCAGCTCTGCTGCTGTCCTTCCAGTTGCTGTCCCAGCGCTGCTGCTGTTCCTCCAGTTGCTGTCCCAGCTCTGCTGCAGTTCCTCCAGTTGCTGTCCCAGCTCTGCTGCTGTCGTTCCAGTTGCTGTCCCAGCTCTGCTGCTGCTCCTCCAGTTGCTGTCCCAGCTCTGCTGCTGTTCCTCCAGTTGCTGTCCCAGCTCTGCTGCCGTTCCTCCAGATGCTGTCCCAGCTCTGCTGCTGTTCCTCCAGTTGCTGTCCCAGCTGTCCTGCTGTTTCTCAAGTTGCTGTTCCAGCTTTGCTGCTGTTCCTCCAGTTGATGTCCCAGCTCTGCTGCTGTCCTTTCAGTTGCTGTCCCAGCTCTGCTGCTGTCCTTCCAGTTGCTGTCCCAGCGCTGCTGCTGTTCCTCCAGTTGCTGTCCCAGCTCTGCTGCAGTTCCTCCAGTTGCTGTCCCAGCTCTGCTGCTGTCGTTCCAGTTGCTGTCCCAGCTCTGCTGCTGTTCCTCCAGTTGCTGTCCCAGCTCTGCTGCTGTTCCTCTAGTTGCTGTCCCAGCTCTGCTGCTGTTCCTCCAGTTGCTGTCCCAGCTCTGCTGTTGTTCCTCCAGTTGCTGTCCCAGCTCTGCTGTTGTTCCTCCAGTTGCTGTCCCAGCTCTGCTGCTGTTCCTCCAGTTGCTGTCCCAGCTCTGCTGCTGTTCCTCCAGTTGCTGTCCCAGCTCTGCTGCTGTTCCTCCAGTTGCTGCCCCAGCTCTGCTGCTGTTCCTCCAGTTGCTGTCCCAGCTCTGCTGTTGTTCCTCCAGTTGCTGTCCCAGCTCTGCTGCTGCTCCTCCAGTTGCTGTCCCAGCTCTGCTGATGTTCCTCCAGTTGCTGTCCCAGCTCTGCTGCCGTTCCTCCAGTTGCTGTCCCAGCTTTGCTGCTGTTCCTCCAGTTGCTGTCCCAGCTTTGCTGCTGTTCCTCCAGTTGCTGTCCCAGCTGTCCTGCTGTTTCTCAAGTTGCTGTTCCAGCTTTGCTGCTGTTCCTCCAGTTGATGTCCCAGCTCTGCTGCTGTCCTTTCAGTTGCTGTCCCAGCTCTGCTGCTGTCCTTCCAGTTGCTGTCCCAGCGCTGCTGCTGTTCCTCCAGTTGCTGTCCCAGCTCTGCTGCTGTTCCTCCAGTTGCTGTCCCAGCTCTGCAGCTGTTCTTCCAGTTTCTATCCCAGCTCTGCTGCTGTTTTCCAGTTGCTGTCCCAGCTCTACTGCTGTTCCTCCAGTTGCTGTCCCAGCTCTGTTGCTGTTCCTCCAGTTGCTGTCCCTGCTCTGTTGCTGTTCCTCCAGCTGCTGTCCCAGCTCTGCTGCTGTTCCTCCAGTTGCTGCCCCAGCTCTGCTGCTGTTCCTCCAGTTGCTGTCCCAGCTGTCCTGCTGTTTCTCCAGTTGCTGTTCCAGCTCTGCTGCTGTTCCTCCAGTTGCTGTCCCAGTTCTGCTGCTGTTCCTCCAGTTGCTTTCCCAGCTCTGCTGATGTTCCTACAGTTGCTGTCCCAGCTCTGCTGCTGTTCCTCTAGTTGCTGTCCCAGCTCTGCTGTTGTTCCTCCAGTTGCTGTCCCAGCTCTGCTGCTGTTCCTCCAGTTGCTGTCCCAGCTCTGCTGCTGTTCCTCTAGTTGCTGTCCAAGCTCTGCTGCTGTTCCTCTACTTGCTGTCCCAGCTCTGCTGCTGTTCCTCCAGTTGCTGTCCCAGCTCTGCTGCTGTTCCTCCAGTTGCTGTCCCAGCTCTGCTGTTATTCCTCCAGTTGCTGTCCCAGCTCTGCTGCTGTTCCTCCAGTTGCTGTCCCAGCTCTGCTGCTGTTCCTCCAGTTGCTGTCCCAGCTCTGCTGCTGTTCCTCCAGTTGCTGTCCCAGCTCTGCTGTTGTTCCTCCAGTTGCTGTCCCAGCTCTGCTGCTGTTCCTCCAGTTGCTGCCCCAGCTCTGCTGCTGTTCCGCCAGTTGCTGTCCCAGCTCTGCTGCTGTCCTTCCAGTTGCTGTCCCAGCGCTGCAGCTGTTCCTCCAGTTGCTGTCCCAGCTCTGCTGCTGTTCCTCCAGTTGCTGTCCCAGCTCTGCAGCTGTTCTTCCAGTTTCTGTCCCAGCTCTGCTGCTGTTTTCCAGTTGCTGTCCCAGCTCTGCAGCTGTTCTTCCAGTTGCTGCCCCAGCTCTGCAGCTGTTCTTCCAGTTGCTGTCCCAGCTCTGCAGCTGTTCCTCCAGTTGCTGTCCCAGCTGTCCTGCTGTTTCTCCAGTTGCTGTTCCAGCTCTGCTGCTGTTCCTCCAGTTGCTGTCCCAGCTCTGCTGCTGTTCCTCCAGTTGCTGTCCCAGCTCTGCTGCTGTTCCTCCAGTTGCTGTCCCAGCTCTGCTGCTGTTCCTCCAGTTGCTGTCCCAGCTCTCCTGCTGTTCCTCCAGTTGCTGTCCCAGCTCTGCTGCTGTTCCTCTAGTTGCTGTCCCAGCTCTGCTGCTGTTCCTCCAGTTGCTGCCCCAGCTCTGCTGCTGTTCCTCCAGTTGCTGTCCCAGCTCTGCTGTTGTTCCTCTAGTTTCTGTCCCAGCTCTGCTGCTGCTCCTCCAGTTGCTGTCCCAGCTCTGCTGCTGTTCCTCCAGTTGCTGTCCCAGCTCTGCTGCCGTTCCTCCAGTTGCTGTCCCAGCTCTGCTGCTGTTCCTCCAGTTGCTGTCCCAGCTGTCCTGCTGTTTCTCAAGTTGCTGTTCCAGCTTTGCTGCTGTTCCTCCATTTGATGTCCCAGCTCTGCTGCTGTCCTTTCAGTTGCTGTCCCAGCTCTGCTGCTGTCCTTCCAGTTGCTGTCCCAGCGCTGCTGCTGTTCCTCCAGTTGCTGTCCCAGCTCTGCTGCTGTTCCTCCAGTTGCTGTCCCAGCTCTGCAGCTGTTCCTCCAGTTGCTGTCCCAGCTCTGTTGCTGTTCCTCCAGTTGCTGTCCCTGCTCTGTTGCTGTTCCTCCAGCTGCTGTCCCAGCTCTGCTGCTGTTCCTCCAGTTGTTGCCCCAGCTCTGCTGCTGTTCCTCCAGTTGCTGTCCCAGCTCTGCAGCTGTTCCTCCAGTTGCTGTCCCAGCTGTCCTGCTGTTTCTCCAGTTGCTGTTCCAGCTCTGCTGCTGTTCCTCCAGTTGCTGTCCCAGCTCTGCTGCTGTTCCTCCAGTTGCTGTCCCAGCTCTGCTGCTGTTCCTCCAGTTGCTGTCCCAGCTCTGCTGCTGTTCCTCCAGTTGCTGTCCCAGCTCTGCTGCTGTTCCTCCAGTTGCTGTCCCAGCTCTGCTGCTGTTCCTCCAGTTGCTGCCCCAGCTCTGCTGCTGTTCCTCCAGTTGCTGTCCCAGCTCTGCTGTTGTTCCTCCAGTTGCTGTCCCAGCTCTGCTGCTGCTCCTCCAGTTGCTGTCCCAGCTCTGCTGCTGTTCCTCCAGTTGCTGTCCCAGCTCTGCTGCCGTTCCTCCAGTTGCTGTCCCAGCTCTGCTGCTGTTCCTCCAGTTGCTGTCCCAGCTGTCCTGCTGTTTCTCAAGTTGCTGTTCCAGCTTTGCTGCTGTTCCTCCAGTTGATGTCCCAGCTCTGCTGCTGTCCTTTCAGTTGCTGTCCCAGCTCTGCTGCTGTCCTTCCAGTTGCTGTCCCAGCGCTGCTGCTGTTCCTCCAGTTGCTGTCCCAGCTCTGCTGCTGTCCTTCCAGTTGCTGTCCCAGCTCTGCTGCTATTCCTCCAGTTGCTGTCCCAGCTCTGCAGCTGTTCTTCCAGTTTCTGTCCCAGCTCTGCTGCTGTTTTCCAGTTGCTGTCCCAGCTCTACTGCTGTTCCTCCAGTTGCTGTCCCAGCTCTGTTGCTGTTCCTCCAGTTGCTGTCCCTGCTCTGTTGCTGTTCCTCCAGCTGCTGTCCCAGCTCTGCTGCTGTTCCTCCAGTTGCTGTCCCAGCTCTGCTGCTGTTCCTCTAGTTGCTGTCCCAGCTCTGCTGCTGTTCCTCTACTTGCTGTCCCAGCTCTGCTGCTGTTCCTCCAGTTGCTGTCCCAGCTCTGCTGCTGTTCCTCCAGTTGCTGTCCCAGCTCTGCTGTTATTCCTCCAGTTGCTGTCCCAGCTCTGCTGCTGTTCCTCCAGTTGCTGTCCCAGCTCTGCTGCTGTTCCTCCAGTTGCTGTCCCAGCTCTGCTGCTGTTCCTCCAGTTGCTGTCCCAGCTCTGCTGTTGTTCCTCCAGTTGCTGTCCCAGCTCTGCTGCTGTTCCTCCAGTTGCTGCCCCAGCTCTGCTGCTGTTCCGCCAGTTGCTGTCCCAGCTCTGCTGCTGTCCTTCCAGTTGCTGTCCCAGCGCTGCAGCTGTTCCTCCAGTTGCTGTCCCAGCTCTGCTGCTGTTCCTCCAGTTGCTGTCCCAGCTCTGCAGCTGTTCTTCCAGTTTCTGTCCCAGCTCTGCTGCTGTTTTCCAGTTGCTGTCCCAGCTCTGCAGCTGTTCTTCCAGTTGCTGCCCCAGCTCTGCAGCTGTTCTTCCAGTTGCTGTCCCAGCTCTGCAGCTGTTCCTCCAGTTGCTGTCCCAGCTGTCCTGCTGTTTCTCCAGTTGCTGTTCCAGCTCTCCTGCTGTTCCTCCAGTTGCTGTCCCAGCTCTGCTGCTGTTCCTCCAGTTGCTGTCCCAGCTCTGCTGCTGTTCCTCCAGTTGCTGCCCCAGCTCTGCTGCTGTTCCTCCAGTTGCTGTCCCAGCTCTGCTGTTGTTCCTCTAGTTGCTGTCCCAGCTCTGCTGCTGCTCCTCCAGTTGCTGTCCCAGCTCTGCTGCTGTTCCTCCAGTTGCTGTCCCAGCTGTCCTGCTGTTTCTCAAGTTGCTGTTCCAGCTTTGCTGCTGTTCCTCCAGTTGATGTCCCAGCTCTGCTGCTGTCCTTTCAGTTGCTGTCCCAGCTCTGCTGCTGTCCTTCCAGTTGCTGTCCCAGCGCTGCTGCTGTTCCTCCAGTTGCTGTCCCAGCTCTGCTGCTGTTCCTCCAGTTGCTGTCCCAGCTCTGCAGCTGTTCTTCCAGTTTCTATCCCAGCTCTGCTGCTGTTTTCCAGTTGCTGTCCCAGCTCTACTGCTGTTCCTCCAGTTGCTGTCCCAGCTCTGCTGCTGTTCCTCCAGTTGCTGTCCCTGCTCTGTTGCTGTTCCTCCAGCTGCTGTCCCAGCTCTGCTGCTGTTCCTCCAGTTGTTGCCCCAGCTCTGCTGCTGTTCCTCCAGTTGCTGTCCCAGCTCTGCAGCTGTTCCTCCAGTTGCTGTCCCAGCTGTCCTGCTGTTTCTCCAGTTGCTGTTCCAGCTCTGCTGCTGTTCCTCCAGTTGCTGTCCCAGCTCTGCTGCTGTTCCTCCAGTTGCTGTCCCAGCTCTGCTGCTGTTCCTCCAGTTGCTGTCCCAGCTCTGCTGCTGTTCCTCCAGTTGCTGTCCCAGCTCTCCTGCTGTTCCTCCAGTTGCTGTCCCAGCTCTGCTGCTGTTCCTCCAGTTGCTGTCCCAGCTCTGCTGCTGTTCCTCCAGTTGCTGCCCCAGCTCTGCTGCTGTTCCTCCAGTTGCTGTCCCAGCTCTGCTGTTGTTCCTCCAGTTGCTGTCCCAGCTCTGCTGCTGCTCCTCCAGTTGCTGTCCCAGCTCTGCTGCTGTTCCTCCAGTTGCTGTCCCAGCTCTGCTGCCGTTCCTCCAGTTGCTGTCCCAGCTCTGCTGCTGTTCCTCCAGTTGCTGTCCCAGCTGTCCTGCTGTTTCTCAAGTTGCTGTTCCAGCTTTGCTGCTGTTCCTCCAGTTGATGTCCCAGCTCTGCTGCTGTCCTTTCAGTTGCTGTCCCAGCTCTGCTGCTGTCCTTCCAGTTGCTGTCCCAGCGCTGCTGCTGTTCCTCCAGTTGCTGTCCCAGCTCTGCTGCTGTTCCTCCAGTTGCTGTCCCAGCTCTGCTGCTGTTCCTCCAGTTGCTGTCCCAGCTCTCCTGCTGTTCCTCCAGTTGCTGTCCCAGCTCTGCTGCTGTTCCTCCAGTTGCTGTCACAGCTCTGCTGCTGTTCCTCCAGTTGCTGCCCCAGCTCTGCTGCTGTTCCTCCAGTTGCTGTCCCAGCTCTGCTGTTGTTCCTCCAGTTGCTGTCCCAGCTCTGCTGCTGCTCCTCCAGTTGCTGTCCCAGCTCTGCTGCTGTTCCTCCAGTTGCTGTCCCAGCTCTGCTGCCGTTCCTCCAGATGCTGTCCCAGCTCTGCTGCTGTTCCTCCAGTTGCTGTCCCAGCTGTCCTGCTGTTTCTCAAGTTGCTGTTCCAGCTTTGCTGCTGTTCCTCCAGTTGATGTCCCAGCTCTGCTGCTGTCCTTTCAGTTGCTGTCCCAGCTCTGCTGCTGTCCTTCCAGTTGCTGTCCCAGCGCTGCTGCTGTTCCTCCAGTTGCTGTCCCAGCTCTGCTGCAGTTCCTCCAGTTGCTGTCCCAGCTCTGCTGCTGTCGTTCCAGTTGCTGTCCCAGCTCTGCTGCTGCTCCTCCAGTTGCTGTCCCAGCTCTGCTGCTGTTCCTCCAGTTGCTGTCCCAGCTCTGCTGCCGTTCCTCCAGATGCTGTCCCAGCTCTGCTGCTGTTCCTCCAGTTGCTGTCCCAGCTGTCCTGCTGTTTCTCAAGTTGCTGTTCCAGCTTTGCTGCTGTTCCTCCAGTTGATGTCCCAGCTCTGCTGCTGTCCTTTCAGTTGCTGTCCCAGCTCTGCTGCTGTCCTTCCAGTTGCTGTCCCAGCGCTGCTGCTGTTCCTCCAGTTGCTGTCCCAGCTCTGCTGCAGTTCCTCCAGTTGCTGTCCCAGCTCTGCTGCTGTCGTTCCAGTTGCTGTCCCAGCTCTGCTGCTGTTCCTCCAGTTGCTGTCCCAGCTCTGCTGCTGTTGCTCTAGTTGCTGTCCCAGCTCTGCTGCTGTTCCTCCAGTTGCTGTCCCAGCTCTGCTGTTGTTCCTCCAGTTGCTGTCCCAGCTCTGCTGTTGTTCCTCCAGTTGCTGTCCCAGCTCTGCTGCTGTTCCTCCAGTTGCTGTCCCAGCTCTGCTGCTGTCGTTCCAGTTGCTGTCCCAGCTCTGCTGCTGTTCCTCCAGTTGCTGTCCCAGCTCTGCTGTTGTTCCTCCAGTTGCTTTCCCAGCTCTGCTGCTGTTCCTCCAGTTGCTGTCCCAGCTCTGCTGCTGTTCCTCTAGTTGCTGTCCCAGCTTTGTTGTTCCTCCAGTTGCTGTCCCAGCTCTGCTGCTGTTCCTCCAGTTGCTGTCCCAGCTCTGCTGCTGTTCCTCTAGTTGCTGTCCCAGCTCTGCTGCTGTTCCTCTAGTTGCTGTCCCAGCTCTGCTGCTGTTCCTCCAGTTGCTGTCCCAGCTCTGCTGCTGTTCCTCCAGTTGCTGTCCCAGCTCTGCTGTTATTCCTCCAGTTGCTGTCCCAGCTCTGCTGCTGTTCCTCCAGTTGCTGTCCCAGCTCTGCTGCTGTTCCTCCAGTTGCTGTCCCAGCTCTGCTGCTGTTCCTCCAGTTGCTGTCCCAGCTCTGCTGTTGTTCCTCCAGTTGCTGTCCCAGCTCTGCTGCTGTTCCTCCAGTTGCTGCCCCAGCTCTGCTGCTGTTCCTCCAGTTGCTGTCCCAGCTCTGCTGTTGTTCCTCCAGTTGCTGTCCCAGCTCTGCAGCTGTTCTTCCAGTTTCTGTCCCAGCTCTGCAGCTGTTCTTCCAGTTGCTGCCCCAGCTCTGCAGCTGTTCTTCCAGTTGCTGTCCCAGCTCTGCAGCTGTTCCTCCAGTTGCTGTCCCAGCTGTCCTGCTGTTTCTCCAGTTGCTGTTCCAGCTCTGCTGCTGTTCCTCCAGTTGCTGTCCCAGCTCTGCTGCTGTTCCTCCAGTTGCTGTCCCAGCTCTGCTGCTGTTCCTCCAGTTGCTGTCCCAGCTCTGCTGCTGTTCCTCCAGTTGCTGTCCCAGCTCTCCTGCTGTTCCTCCAGTTGCTGTCCCAGCTCTGCTGCTGTTCCTCTAGTTGCTGTCCCAGCTCTGCTGCTGTTCCTCCAGTTGCTGCCCCAGCTCTGCTGCTGTTCCTCCAGTTGCTGTCCCAGCTCTGCTGTTGTTCCTCTAGTTTCTGTCCCAGCTCTGCTGCTGCTCCTCCAGTTGCTGTCCCAGCTCTGCTGCTGTTCCTCCAGTTGCTGTCCCAGCTCTGCTGCCGTTCCTCCAGTTGCTGTCCCAGCTCTGCTGCTGTTCCTCCAGTTGCTGTCCCAGCTGTCCTGCTGTTTCTCAAGTTGCTGTTCCAGCTTTGCTGCTGTTCCTCCATTTGATGTCCCAGCTCTGCTGCTGTCCTTTCAGTTGCTGTCCCAGCTCTGCTGCTGTCCTTCCAGTTGCTGTCCCAGCGCTGCTGCTGTTCCTCCAGTTGCTGTCCCAGCTCTGCTGCTGTTCCTCCAGTTGCTGTCCCAGCTCTGCAGCTGTTCCTCCAGTTGCTGTCCCAGCTCTGTTGCTGTTCCTCCAGTTGCTGTCCCTGCTCTGTTGCTGTTCCTCCAGCTGCTGTCCCAGCTCTGCTGCTGTTCCTCCAGTTGTTGCCCCAGCTCTGCTGCTGTTCCTCCAGTTGCTGTCCCAGCTCTGCAGCTGTTCCTCCAGTTGCTGTCCCAGCTGTCCTGCTGTTTCTCCAGTTGCTGCTCCAGCTCTGCTGCTGTTCCTCCAGTTGCTGTCCCAGCTCTGCTGCTGTTCCTCCAGTTGCTGTCCCAGCTCTGCTGCTGTTCCTACAGTTGCTGTCCCAGCTCTGCTGCTGTTCCTCCAGTTGCTGTCCCAGCTCTCCTGCTGTTCCTCCAGTTGATGTCCCAGCTCTGCTGCTGTCCTTTCAGTTGCTGTCCCAGCTCTGCTGCTGTCCTTCCAGTTGCTGTCCCAGCGCTGCTGCTGTTCCTCCAGTTGCTGTCCCAGCTCTGCTGCTGTTCCTCCAGTTGCTGTCCCAGCTCTGCAGCTGTTCTTCCAGTTTCTATCCCAGCTCTGCTGCTGTTTTCCAGTTGCTGTCCCAGCTCTACTGCTGTTCCTCCAGTTGCTGTCCCAGCTCTGCTGCTGTTCCTCCAGTTGCTGTCCCTGCTCTGTTGCTGTTCCTCCAGCTGCTGTCCCAGCTCTGCTGCTGTTCCTCCAGTTGTTGCCCCAGCTCTGCTGCTGTTCCTCCAGTTGCTGTCCCAGCTCTGCAGCTGTTCCTCCAGTTGCTGTCCCAGCTGTCCTGCTGTTTCTCCAGTTGCTGTTCCAGCTCTGCTGCTGTTCCTCCAGTTGCTGTCCCAGCTCTGCTGCTGTTCCTCCAGTTGCTGTCCCAGCTCTGCAGCTGTTCCTCCAGTTGCTGTCCCAGCTGTCCTGCTGTTTCTCCAGTTGCTGTTCCAGCTCTGCTGCTGTTCCTCCAGTTGCTGTCCCAGCTCTGCTGCTGTTCCTCCAGTTGCTGTCCCAGCTCTGCTGCTGTTCCTCCAGTTGCTGTCCCAGCTCTGCTGCTGTTCCTCCAGTTGCTGTCCCAGCTCTCCTGCTGTTCCTCCAGTTGCTGTCTTAGCTCTGCTGCTGTTCCTCCAGTTGCTGTCCCAGCTCTGCTGCTGTTCCTCCAGTTGCTGCCCCAGCTCTGCTGCTGTTCCTCCAGTTGCTGTCCCAGCTCTGCTGTTGTTCCTCCAGTTGCTGTCCCAGCTCTGCTGCTGCTCCTCCAGTTGCTGTCCCAGCTCTGCTGCTGTTCCTCCAGTTGCTGTCCCAGCTCTGCTGCCGTTCCTCCAGTTGCTGTCCCAGCTCTGCTGCTGTTCCTCCAGTTGCTGTCCCAGCTGTCCTGCTGTTTCTCAAGTTGCTGTTCCAGCTTTGCTGCTGTTCCTCCAGTTGATGTCCCAGCTCTGCTGCTGTCCTTTCAGTTGCTGTCCCAGCTCTGCTGCTGTCCTTCCAGTTGCTGTCCCAGCGCTGCTGCTGTTCCTCCAGTTGCTGTCCCAGCTCTGCTGCTGTTCCTCCAGTTGCTGTCCCAGCTCTGCTGCTGTTCCTCCAGTTGCTGTCCCAGCTCTCCTGCTGTTCCTCCAGTTGCTGTCCCAGCTCTGCTGCTGTTCCTCCAGTTGCTGTCACAGCTCTGCTGCTGTTCCTCCAGTTGCTGCCCCAGCTCTGCTGCTGTTCCTCCAGTTGCTGTCCCAGCTCTGCTGTTGTTCCTCCAGTTGCTGTCCCAGCTCTGCTGCTGCTCCTCCAGTTGCTGTCCCAGCTCTGCTGCTGTTCCTCCAGTTGCTGTCCCAGCTCTGCTGCCGTTCCTCCAGATGCTGTCCCAGCTCTGCTGCTGTTCCTCCAGTTGCTGTCCCAGCTGTCCTGCTGTTTCTCAAGTTGCTGTTCCAGCTTTGCTGCTGTTCCTCCAGTTGATGTCCCAGCTCTGCTGCTGTCCTTTCAGTTGCTGTCCCAGCTCTGCTGCTGTCCTTCCAGTTGCTGTCCCAGCGCTGCTGCTGTTCCTCCAGTTGCTGTCCCAGCTCTGCTGCAGTTCCTCCAGTTGCTGTCCCAGCTCTGCTGCTGTCGTTCCAGTTGCTGTCCCAGCTCTGCTGCTGCTCCTCCAGTTGCTGTCCCAGCTCTGCTGCTGTTCCTCCAGTTGCTGTCCCAGCTCTGCTGCCGTTCCTCCAGATGCTGTCCCAGCTCTGCTGCTGTTCCTCCAGTTGCTGTCCCAGCTGTCCTGCTGTTTCTCAAGTTGCTGTTCCAGCTTTGCTGCTGTTCCTCCAGTTGATGTCCCAGCTCTGCTGCTGTCCTTTCAGTTGCTGTCCCAGCTCTGCTGCTGTCCTTCCAGTTGCTGTCCCAGCGCTGCTGCTGTTCCTCCAGTTGCTGTCCCAGCTCTGCTGCAGTTCCTCCAGTTGCTGTCCCAGCTCTGCTGCTGTCGTTCCAGTTGCTGTCCCAGCTCTGCTGCTGTTCCTCCAGTTGCTGTCCCAGCTCTGCTGCTGTTGCTCTAGTTGCTGTCCCAGCTCTGCTGCTGTTCCTCCAGTTGCTGTCCCAGCTCTGCTGTTGTTCCTCCAGTTGCTGTCCCAGCTCTGCTGTTGTTCCTCCAGTTGCTGTCCCAGCTCTGCTGCTGTTCCTCCAGTTGCTGTCCCAGCTCTGCTGCTGTCGTTCCAGTTGCTGTCCCAGCTCTGCTGCTGTTCCTCCAGTTGCTGTCCCAGCTCTGCTGTTGTTCCTCCAGTTGCTTTCCCAGCTCTGCTGCTGTTCCTCCAGTTGCTGTACCAGCTCTGCTGCTGTTCCTCTAGTTGCTGTCCCAGCTTTGTTGTTCCTCCAGTTGCTGTCCCAGCTCTGCTGCTGTTCCTCCAGTTGCTGTCCCAGCTCTGCTGCTGTTCCTCTAGTTGCTGTCCCAGCTCTGCTGCTGTTCCTCTAGTTGCTGTCCCAGCTCTGCTGCTGTTCCTCCAGTTGCTGTCCCAGCTCTGCTGCTGTTCCTCCAGTTGCTGTCCCAGCTCTGCTGTTATTCCTCCAGTTGCTGTCCCAGCTCTGCTGCTGTTCCTCCAGTTGCTGTCCCAGCTCTGCTGCTGTTCCTCCAGTTGCTGTCCCAGCTCTGCTGCTGTTCCTCCAGTTGCTGTCCCAGCTCTGCTGTTGTTCCTCCAGTTGCTGTCCCAGCTCTGCTGCTGTTCCTCCAGTTGCTGCCCCAGCTCTGCTGCTGTTCCTCCAGTTGCTGTCCCAGCTCTGCTGTTGTTCCTCCAGTTGCTGTCCCAGCTCTGCAGCTGTTCTTCCAGTTTCTGTCCCAGCTCTGCAGCTGTTCTTCCAGTTGCTGCCCCAGCTCTGCAGCTGTTCTTCCAGTTGCTGTCCCAGCTCTGCAGCTGTTCCTCCAGTTGCTGTCCCAGCTGTCCTGCTGTTTCTCCAGTTGCTGTTCCAGCTCTGCTGCTGTTCCTCCAGTTGCTGTCCCAGCTCTGCTGCTGTTCCTCCAGTTGCTGTCCCAGCTCTGCTGCTGTTCCTCCAGTTGCTGTCCCAGCTCTGCTGCTGTTCCTCCAGTTGCTGTCCCAGCTCTCCTGCTGTTCCTCCAGTTGCTGTCCCAGCTCTGCTGCTGTTCCTCTAGTTGCTGTCCCAGCTCTGCTGCTGTTCCTCCAGTTGCTGCCCCAGCTCTGCTGCTGTTCCTCCAGTTGCTGTCCCAGCTCTGCTGTTGTTCCTCTAGTTTCTGTCCCAGCTCTGCTGCTGCTCCTCCAGTTGCTGTCCCAGCTCTGCTGCTGTCGTTCCAGTTGCTGTCCCACCTCTGCTGCTGCTCCTCCAGTTGCTGTCCCAGCTCTGCTGCTGTTCCTCCAGTTGCTGTCCCAGCTCTGCTGCCGTTCCTCCAGATGCTGTCCCAGCTCTGCTGCTGTTCCTCCAGTTGCTGTCCCAGCTGTCCTGCTGTTTCTCAAGTTGCTGTTCCAGCTTTGCTGCTGTTCCTCCAGTTGATGTCCCAGCTCTGCTGCTGTCCTTTCAGTTGCTGTCCCAGCTCTGCTGCTGTCCTTCCAGTTGCTGTCCCAGCGCTGCTGCTGTTCCTCCAGTTGCTGTCCCAGCTCTGCTGCAGTTCCTCCAGTTGCTGTCCCAGCTCTGCTGCTGTCGTTCCAGTTGCTGTCCCAGCTCTGCTGCTGTTCCTCCAGTTGCTGTCCCAGCTCTGCTGCTGTTGCTCTAGTTGCTGTCCCAGCTCTGCTGCTGTTCCTCCAGTTGCTGTCCCAGCTCTGCTGTTGTTCCTCCAGTTGCTGTCCCAGCTCTGCTGTTGTTCCTCCAGTTGCTGTCCCAGCTCTGCTGCTGTTCCTCCAGTTGCTGTCCCAGCTCTGCTGCTGTCGTTCCAGTTGCTGTCCCAGCTCTGCTGCTGTTCCTCCAGTTGCTGTCCCAGCTCTGCTGTTGTTCCTCCAGTTGCTTTCCCAGCTCTGCTGCTGTTCCTCCAGTTGCTGTCCCAGCTCTGCTGCTGTTCCTCTAGTTGCTGTCCCAGCTTTGTTGTTCCTCCAGTTGCTGTCCCAGCTCTGCTGCTGTTCCTCCAGTTGCTGTCCCAGCTCTGCTGCTGTTCCTCTAGTTGCTGTCCCAGCTCTGCTGCTGTTCCTCTAGTTGCTGTCCCAGCTCTGCTGCTGTTCCTCCAGTTGCTGTCCCAGCTCTGCTGCTGTTCCTCCAGTTGCTGTCCCAGCTCTGCTGTTATTCCTCCAGTTGCTGTCCCAGCTCTGCTGCTGTTCCTCCAGTTGCTGTCCCAGCTCTGCTGCTGTTCCTCCAGTTGCTGTCCCAGCTCTGCTGCTGTTCCTCCAGTTGCTGTCCCAGCTCTGCTGTTGTTCCTCCAGTTGCTGTCCCAGCTCTGCTGCTGTTCCTCCAGTTGCTGCCCCAGCTCTGCTGCTGTTCCTCCAGTTGCTGTCCCAGCTCTGCTGTTGTTCCTCCAGTTGCTGTCCCAGCTCTGCAGCTGTTCTTCCAGTTTCTGTCCCAGCTCTGCAGCGGTTCTTCCAGTTGCTGCCCCAGCTCTGCAGCTGTTCTTCCAGTTGCTGTCCCAGCTCTGCAGCTGTTCCTCCAGTTGCTGTCCCAGCTGTCCTGCTGTTTCTCCAGTTGCTGTTCCAGCTCTGCTGCTGTTCCTCCAGTTGCTGTCCCAGCTCTGCTGCTGTTCCTCCAGTTGCTGTCCCAGCTCTGCTGCTGTTCCTCCAGTTGCTGTCCCAGCTCTGCTGCTGTTCCTCCAGTTGCTGTCCCAGCTCTCCTGCTGTTCCTCCAGTTGCTGTCCCAGCTCTGCTGCTGTTCCTCTAGTTGCTGTCCCAGCTCTGCTGCTGTTCCTCCAGTTGCTGCCCCAGCTCTGCTGCTGTTCCTCCAGTTGCTGTCCCAGCTCTGCTGTTGTTCCTCTAGTTTCTGTCCCAGCTCTGCTGCTGCTCCTCCAGTTGCTGTCCCAGCTCTGCTGCTGTTCCTCCAGTTGCTGTCCCAGCTCTGCTGCCGTTCCTCCAGTTGCTGTCCCAGCTCTGCTGCTGTTCCTCCAGTTGCTGTCCCAGCTGTCCTGCTGTTTCTCAAGTTGCTGTTCCAGCTTTGCTGCTGTTCCTCCATTTGATGTCCCAGCTCTGCTGCTGTCCTTTCAGTTGCTGTCCCAGCTCTGCTGCTGTCCTTCCAGTTGCTGTCCCAGCGCTGCTGCTGTTCCTCCAGTTGCTGTCCCAGCTCTGCTGCTGTTCCTCCAGTTGCTGTCCCAGCTCTGCAGCTGTTCCTCCAGTTGCTGTCCCAGCTCTGTTGCTGTTCCTCCAGTTGCTGTCCCTGCTCTGTTGCTGTTCCTCCAGCTGCTGTCCCAGCTCTGCTGCTGTTCCTCCAGTTGTTGCCCCAGCTCTGCTGCTGTTCCTCCAGTTGCTGTCCCAGCTCTGCAGCTGTTCCTCCAGTTGCTGTCCCAGCTGTCCTGCTGTTTCTCCAGTTGCTGTTCCAGCTCTGCTGCTGTTCCTCCAGTTGCTGTCCCAGCTCTGCTGCTGTTCCTCCAGTTGCTGTCCCAGCTCTGCTGCTGTTCCTCCAGTTGCTGTCCCAGCTCTGCTGCTGTTCCTCCAGTTGCTGTCCCAGCTCTCCTGCTGTTCCTCCAGTTGCTGTCCCAGCTCTGCTGCTGTTCCTCCAGTTGCTGTCCCAGCTCTGCTGCTGTTCCTCCAGTTGCTGCCCCAGCTCTGCTGCTGTTCCTCCAGTTGCTGTCCCAGCTCTGCTGTTGTTCCTCCAGTTGCTGTCCCAGCTCTGCTGCTGCTCCTCCAGTTGCTGTCCCAGCTCTGCTGCTGTTCCTCCAGTTGCTGTCCCAGCTCTGCTGCCGTTCCTCCAGTTGCTGTCCCAGCTCTGCTGCTGTTCCTCCAGTTGCTGTCCCAGCTGTCCTGCTGTTTCTCAAGTTGCTGTTCCAGCTTTGCTGCTGTTCCTCCAGTTGATGTCCCAGCTCTGCTGCTGTCCTTTCAGTTGCTGTCCCAGCTCTGCTGCTGTCCTTCCAGTTGCTGTCCCAGCGCTGCTGCTGTTCCTCCAGTTGCTGTCCCAGCTCTGCTGCTGTCCTTCCAGTTGCTGTCCCAGCTCTGCTGCTGTTCCTCCAGTTGCTGTCCCAGCTCTGCAGCTGTTCTTCCAGTTTCTGTCCCAGCTCTGCTGCTGTTTTCCAGTTGCTGTCCCAGCTCTACTGCTGTTCCTCCAGTTGCTGTCCCAGCTCTGTTGCTGTTCCTCCAGTTGCTGTCCCTGCTCTGTTGCTGTTCCTCCAGCTGCTGTCCCAGCTCTGCTGCTGTTCCTCCAGTTGCTGTCCCAGCTCTGCTGCTGTTCCTCTTGTTGCTGTCCCAGCTCTGCTGCTGTTCCTCTACTTGCTGTCCCAGCTCTGCTGCTGTTCCTCCAGTTGCTGTCCCAGCTCTGCTGCTGTTCCTCCAGTTGCTGTCCCAGCTCTGCTGTTATTCCTCCAGTTGCTGTCCCAGCTCTGCTGCTGTTCCTCCAGTTGCTGTCCCAGCTCTGCTGCTGTTCCTCCAGTTGCTGTCCCAGCTCTGCTACTGTTCCTCCAGTTGCTGTCCCAGCTCTGCTGTTGTTCCTCCAGTTGCTGTCCCAGCTCTGCTGCTGTTCCTCCAGTTGCTGCCCCAGCTCTGCTGCTGTTCCGCCAGTTGCTGTCCCAGCTCTGCTGCTGTCCTTCCAGTTGCTGTCCCAGCGCTGCAGCTGTTCCTCCAGTTGCTGTCCCAGCTATGCTGCTGTTCCTCCAGTTGCTGTCCCAGCTCTGCAGCTGTTCTTCCAGTTTCTGTCCCAGCTCTGCTGCTGTTTTCCAGTTGCTGTCCCAGCTCTGCAGCTGTTCTTCCAGTTGCTGCCCCAGCTCTGCAGCTGTTCTTCCAGTTGCTGTCCCAGCTCTGCAGCTGTTCCTCCAGTTGCTGTCCCAGCTGTCCTGCTGTTTCTCCAGTTGCTGTTCCAGCTCTCCTGCTGTTCCTCCAGTTGCTGTCCCAGCTCTGCTGCTGTTCCTCCAGTTGCTGTCCCAGCTCTGCTGCTGTTCCTCCAGTTGCTGCCCCAGCTCTGCTGCTGTTCCTCCAGTTGCTGTCCCAGCTCTGCTGTTGTTCCTCTAGTTGCTGTCCCAGCTCTGCTGCTGCTCCTCCAGTTGCTGTCCCAGCTCTGCTGCTGTTCCTCCAGTTGCTGTCCCAGCTGTCCTGCTGTTTCTCAAGTTGCTGTTCCAGCTTTGCTGCTGTTCCTCCAGTTGATGTCCCAGCTCTGCTGCTGTCTTTTCAGTTGCTGTCCCAGCTCTGCTGCTGTCCTTCCAGTTGCTGTCCCAGCGCTGCTGCTGTTCCTCCAGTTGCTGTCCCAGCTCTGCTGCTGTTCCTCCAGTTGCTGTCCCAGCTCTGCAGCTGTTCTTCCAGTTTCTATCCCAGCTCTGCTGCTGTTTTCCAGTTGCTGTCCCAGCTCTACTGCTGTTCCTCCAGTTGCTGTCCCAGCTCTGCTGCTGTTCCTCCAGTTGCTGTCCCTGCTCTGTTGCTGTTCCTCCAGCTGCTGTCCCAGCTCTGCTGCTGTTCCTCCAGTTGTTGCCCCAGCTCTGCTGCTGTTCCTCCAGTTGCTGTCCCAGCTCTGCAGCTGTTCCTCCAGTTGCTGTCCCAGCTGTCCTGCTGTTTCTCCAGTTGCTGTTCCAGCTCTGCTGCTGTTCCTCCAGTTGCTGTCCCAGCTCTGCTGCTGTTCCTCCAGTTGCTGTCCCAGCTCTGCTGCTGTTCCTCCAGTTGCTGTCCCAGCTCTGCTGCTGTTCCTCCAGTTGCTGTCCCAGCTCTCCTGCTGTTCCTCCAGTTGCTGTCCCAGCTCTGCTGCTGTTCCTCCAGTTGCTGTCCCAGCTCTGCTGCTGTTCCTCCAGTTGCTGCCCCAGCTCTGCTGCTGTTCCTCCAGTTGCTGTCCCAGCTCTGCTGTTGTTCCTCCAGTTGCTGTCCCAGCTCTGCTGCTGCTCCTCCAGTTGCTGTCCCAGCTCTGCTGCTGTTCCTCCAGTTGCTGTCCCAGCTCTGCTGCCGTTCCTCCAGTTGCTGTCCCAGCTCTGCTGCTGTTCCTCCAGTTGCTGTCCCAGCTGTCCTGCTGTTTCTCAAGTTGCTGTTCCAGCTTTGCTGCTGTTCCTCCAGTTGATGTCCCAGCTCTGCTGCTGTCCTTTCAGTTGCTGTCCCAGCTCTGCTGCTGTCCTTCCAGTTGCTGTCCCAGCGCTGCTGCTGTTCCTCCAGTTGCTGTCCCAGCTCTGCTGCTGTTCCTCCAGTTGCTGTCCCAGCTCTGCTGCTGTTCCTCCAGTTGCTGTCCCAGCTCTCCTGCTGTTCCTCCAGTTGCTGTCCCAGCTCTGCTGCTGTTCCTCCAGTTGCTGTCACAGCTCTGCTGCTGTTCCTCCAGTTGCTGCCCCAGCTCTGCTGCTGTTCCTCCAGTTGCTGTCCCAGCTCTGCTGTTGTTCCTCCAGTTGCTGTCCCAGCTCTGCTGCTGCTCCTCCAGTTGCTGTCCCAGCTCTGCTGCTGTTCCTCCAGTTGCTGTCCCAGCTCTGCTGCCGTTCCTCCAGATGCTGTCCCAGCTCTGCTGCTGTTCCTCCAGTTGCTGTCCCAGCTGTCCTGCTGTTTCTCAAGTTGCTGTTCCAGCTTTGCTGCTGTTCCTCCAGTTGATGTCCCAGCTCTGCTGCTGTCCTTTCAGTTGCTGTCCCAGCTCTGCTGCTGTCCTTCCAGTTGCTGTCCCAGCGCTGCTGCTGTTCCTCCAGTTGCTGTCCCAGCTCTGCTGCAGTTCCTCCAGTTGCTGTCCCAGCTCTGCTGCTGTCGTTCCAGTTGCTGTCCCAGCTCTGCTGCTGCTCCTCCAGTTGCTGTCCCAGCTCTGCTGCTGTTCCTCCAGTTGCTGTCCCAGCTCTGCTGCCGTTCCTCCAGATGCTGTCCCAGCTCTGCTGCTGTTCCTCCAGTTGCTGTCCCAGCTGTCCTGCTGTTTCTCAAGTTGCTGTTCCAGCTTTGCTGCTGTTCCTCCAGTTGATGTCCCAGCTCTGCTGTTGTTCCTCCAGTTGCTGTCCCAGCTCTGCTGTTGTTCCTCCAGTTGCTGTCCCAGCTATGCTGTTGTTCCTCCAGTTGCTGTCCCAGCTCTGCTGTTGTTCCTCCAGTTGCTGTCCCAGCTCTGCTGCTGTTCCTCCAGTTGCTGTCCCAGCTCTGCTGTTGTTCCTCCAGTTGCTGTCCCAGCTCTGCTGCTGTTCTTCCAATCATTTAACTCATCATTCATACTTTTAAGAAAAATATCTGAAATATCACCTTTATTTGGAGATTTCTACAATTTTCAGAAATATCAGAAAAAACTCTAAAAAATAAATATATAAAAAAGAATATTTACAGCTGAAAATGCCAATTTTACCCTAAAAAAAGTTTAATCTTAGTATTGGTACTTAAGGGGTTAATGTCCAGACTGATTTCATGAGCAGCCAATCAAAATGCAGACTGGCTTCGCATTTCCTCTAATAGAAAGACGCGTGACGTCAGAGAGGCAGCTTCTGAAGCCCCGCCCAGCAACAACTGCCGAGACCCGGATGTTAAAAAAAAAAAAAAAAAAGCTGGAATCACAACTACGGGCAGGGGGAAGTGGAGCTGACGTCATCAGATGGAACGTTCCATTAGTGGAGGGGAGCTCGGGGAGATGTGTATTGTTGCTGGTTAATAGGAAATATAGAAATGATTAATCTGCCCGGCACGTTAGATAACCCCCTATGTGATGGTGACGTGCGCCCCTCAGGCCGCTCTATGTACATTGTCTGAGGAGATTTCAGCTGACAGTTACTTGGATCCCCCCACACTGTGCAGTGGTTCAGCCCCGGTAAAACAGGTCAATGATGAGCTCCGGTAAAAAACAAAAACAAGCGGCGCTGACGGAGCTCTGCCGGTTATCGGGGCCGTAAGGCGCAGCGGGCAGCCTCGGCCGACAAGCGCCGGCATCGTCCGACAAGGCAGATTCAGGCCGCGGTCGTTCGTCCTCTCCGCAGGTCGCATTGGCGGGGGCCGCTCCGGCCCGGGCCGAGGAGCTGCTGCTGCTGCTGTCAGAGGAAGAGGAGGCCCCGGGGCCGCCTCCCCGCCGCCCCGTGTTACCGGGGCCCCCGGCGCCCTCCTCAGGCCTTCCCGGGGACATGGAGCAGTGTGTGACGGTGGAGCGGGAGCTGGAGAAGGTGCTGCAGAAGTTCGGGGGCTACGGGCAGCACTGCGAGCGGAGCCTGGAGGAGCTGATCGACTACGCGGGCGGCCTGAGGCGGGAGATCGTGCAGGCGGCGGGTGAGACTGGGGGAAAGGCCGGGAGAGGGCAGGCGTGACGTCATCACCCAGGGCTCACTGATGACGTCACCACCCAGGGCTCACAGATGACGTCACCACGGATGTGATCATGTGACGTCACTCAGCTGTGCAAGAGCAGACTGGGGAGAGACCACCCTGGTAATGGTCAGCAGTGAGACAGGATTACAGCAGGCCGAGGTTCCTGAACCCCCAGTACCCCCTCACTGAAAACACCAACACCCCCTCTTCACTTGTCTGAGCCGCACTCCTGCGTCCCATCTCTCTCTTCCCCCCCCCCTTTCTGAGCTGCGCTCTGGTGTCCCCCCCTCTGTCTCTTTCCCCCTTTCTGAGCTGCGCTCTGGCGTCCCCCCTCTGTTTCTCTCCCCCCTTTCTGAGCTGCGCTCTGGCGTCCCCCCTCTGTTTCTCTCCCCCTTTTCTGAGCTGCGCTCTGGCGTCCCCCCTCTGTTTCTCTCCCCGTTTTCTGAGCTGCGCTCTGGCGTCCCCCCTCTGTTTCTCTCCCCCTTTTCTGAGCTGCGCTCTGGCGTCCCCCCTCTTTCTCTCCCCCCTTTCTGAGCTGCGCTCTGGCGTCCCCCCTCTGTTTCTCTCCCCCCTTTCTGAGCTGCGCTCTGGCGTCCCCCCTCTGTTTCTCTCCCCCCTTTCTGAGCTGCGCTCTGGCGTCCCCCCTCTGTTTCTCTCCCCCCTTTCTGAGCTGCGCTCTGGCGTCCCCCCTCTGTTTCTCTCCCCCCTTTCTGAGCTGCGCTCTGGCGTCCCCCCTCTGTTTCTCTCCCCCCTTTCTGAGCTGCGCTCTGGCGTCCCCCCTCTGTTTCTCTCCCCCCTTTCTGAGCTGCGCTCTGGCGTCCCCCCTCTGTTTCTCTCCCCCTTTTCTGAGCTGCGCTCTGGCGTCCCCCCTCTGTTTCTCTCCCCCCTTTCTGAGCTGCGCTCTGGCGTCCCCCCTCTGTTTCTCTCCCCCCTTTCTGAGCTGCGCTCTGGCGTCCCCCCTCTGTTTCTCTCCCCCCTTTCTGAGCTGCGCTCTGGCGCACCCCTCTGTTTCTCTCCCCCCTTTCTGAGCTGCGCTCTGGCGTCCCCCCTCTGTTTCTCTCCCCCCTTTCTGAGCTGCGCTCTGGCGTCCCCCCTCTGTTTCTCTCCCCCCTTTCTGAGCTGCGCTCTGGCGTCCCCCCTCTGTTTCTCTCCCCCCTTTCTGAGCTGCGCTCTGGCGTCCCCCCTCTGTTTCTCTCCCCCCTTTCTGAGCTGCGCTCTGGCGTCCCCCCTCTGTTTCTCTCCCCCCTTTCTGAGCTGCGCTCTGGCGTCCCCCCTCTGTTTCTCTCCCCCTTTTCTGAGCTGCGCTCTGGCGTCCCCCCTCTGTTTCTCTCCCCCTTTTCTGAGCTGCGCTCTGGCGTCCCCCCTCTGTTTCTCTCCCCCTTTTCTGAGCCTGCGCTCCGGCGTCCTGTCTCTTCCCCCCTCCTCCTCGCTCTGAGGTGCGCTCCGGCGTCCTGTCTCTTCCCCCCTCCTCCTCGCTCTGAGGTGCGCTCCGGCGTCCTGTCTCTTCCCCCCCTCCTCCTCGCTCTGAGGTGCGCTCCGGCGTCCTGTCTCTTCCCCCCCTCCTCCTCGCTCTGAGGTGCGCTCCGGCGTCCTGTCTCTTCCCCCCTCCTCCTCGCTCTGAGGTGCGCTCCGGCGTCCTGTCTCTTCCCCCCTCCTCCTCGCTCTGAGGTGCGCTCCGGCGTCCTGTCTCTTCCCCCCTCCTCCTCGCTCTGAGGTGCGCTCCGGCGTCCTGTCTCTTCCCCCCTCCTCCTCGCTCTGAGGTGCGCTCCGGCGTCCTGTCTCTTCCCCCCTCCTCCTCGCTCTGAGGTGCGCTCCGGCGTCCTGTCTCTTCCCCCCTCCTCCTCGCTCTGAGGTGCGCTCCGGCGTCCTGTCTCTTCCCCCCTCCTCCTCGCTCTGAGGTGCGCTCCGGCGTCCTGTCTCTTCCCCCCTCCTCCTCGCTCTGAGGTGCGCTCCGGCGTCCTGTCTCTTCCCCCCTCCTCCTCGCTCTGAGGTGCGCTCCGGCGTCCTGTCTCTTCCCCCCTCCTCCTCGCTCTGAGGTGCGCTCCGGCGTCCTGTCTCTTCCCCCCTCCTCCTCGCTCTGAGGTGCGCTCCGGCGTCCTGTCTCTTCCCCCCTCCTCCTCGCTCTGAGGTGCGCTCCGGCGTCCTGTCTCTTCCCCCCTCCTCCTCGCTCTGAGGTGCGCTCCGGCGTCCTGTCTCTTCCCCCCTCCTCCTCGCTCTGAGGTGCGCTCCGGCGTCCTGTCTCTTCCCCCCTCCTCCTCGCTCTGAGGTGCGCTCCGGCGTCCTGTCTCTTCCCCCCTCCTCCTCGCTCTGAGGTGCGCTCCGGCGTCCTGTCTCTTCCCCCCCCTCCTCGCTCTGAGCTGCGCTCCGGCGTCCTGTCTCTTCCCCCCTCCTCGCTCTGAGCTGCGCTCCGGCGTCCTGTCTCTTCCCCCCTCCTCGCTCTGAGCTGCGCTCCGGCGTCCTGTCTCTTCCCCCCTCCTCGCTCTGAGCTGCGCTCCGGCGTCCTGTCTCTTCCCCCCTCCTCCTCGCTCTGAGGTGCGCTCCGGCGTCCTGTCTCTTCCCCCCTCCTCCTCGCTCTGAGGTGCGCTCCGGCGTCCTGTCTCTTCCCCCCCCCCCCTCCTCGCTCTGAGGTGCGCTCCGGCGTCCTGTCTCTTCCCCCCTCCTCGCTCTGAGGTGCGCTCCGGCGTCCTGTCTCTTCCCCACTCCTCCTCGCTCTGAGGTGCGCTCCGGCGTCCTGTCTCTTCCCCACTCCTCCTCGCTCTGAGGTGCGCTCCGGCGTCCCCTCTCGGTCTCCTCTCCTCCTCGGTCTGAGGTGCGCTCCGGCGTCCCCTCTCGGTCTCCTCTCCTCCTCGGTCTGAGCTGCGCTCCGGCGTCCTGTCTCTCCCCCCTCCCTCTGAGCTGCGCTCCGGCGTCCCTTCGGACTCGGGGAGGGCCTCTGGATCAGGCCAGTGAGGAGGGCGTCTCACATGTTCTCCTTTAATAGGAGTATTGATCTTCTCAGGACCAGTAATCGGCCATTTCCAATCTCCCGTAGACTTGGCCCCAGTATGTGGAGTGTCGCACCCATTAGAGGGGGCTCCTGACCCATTCTGGGGATCAGTGGGGTCCCAGCGCTGGGTCCCCCGATGATTATCATCTTTCCTTGTACTTCAATACACAGGCTGTGTCTGGTGAGAGCGGCTCCGGGGGCCCCTCAGCGGGCACTGGCCACATGGGTCACCAGACTGCGGAGAATGCCTGCTCTGTGGTGACCACCGCACATGACTGGGGGGGGTCCGGCCTCTGCACACAGGGACTGCTTATTATTTTTGGATCAGATGGCTGCTGTGGCTCACCCATTGTCTCGGAGGCCACAGTGACCGGTGTCAGGACAATGGCTGCCTCGCCCGCCGCACACAATGGCAGCTATTGTACCGAGTCTGCAGCGAGCACACCGCCCAGGATATTCCGAATCATGGGGGATAAACAGGAGAGGACCAAACAGCAGGGGCAGCAAAGATCATTGAGAGACCCCCGAGAAGATGTGTCTCTGCGCACGGGCAGAGGAAAGCTGCCAGTCGTGGTCAACGGAACGCGCACCCCCTATACATGTAGACTCTGTGCAGCTGAGAGTGCATATGTGCCTTAAAGGGAGAGGGGAGCAAATCTATACTCATAAACTCTCTACAGATCAGTGCCCAAATACCCCCCCCCACACCCCCGCTCGCTCCTATATACAGCTGTGCACGTATATATCCATAAGTGACCGTCTCCGTCCTTCTCTCCAGTAGAACAAGATGGAGAATTATCCGGGACGCTGTCTCTGGTGTTGACGCAGTGCTGCAAGCGGATAAAGGACACGGTGCAGAAGCTGGCCTCCGACCACAAGGATATCCACAGCAGCGTGTCCCGGGTGGGGAAGGCCATCGATAAGGTATGTGTGTGTGCGTGCCGCCATGTGAGAGTGAGGCAACTGGCGGACGCTCAGCGAGTATTGTGCTATGTAATCATTAGTGTCTGTGACTGTAGTGCCCAGCAGGCAGCGGCGCCTCCCTGCGCTCAGTGTCAGGCTGTGCAGTACAGAACACTTCTATCACTTCTGCTCGGTGGTCGCTTCCTTCTGCTCACTATTGGGGGAGCGCCACCAGCCTGACAACATGTCCATTCTTCGCCCGGATGTTTTATGCACCATTTTTCATCTCTCTTGCAGAACTTTGATGCGGACATCAGCAGCGTGGGCATCGATGGCTGCTGGCAGGCGGACAGCCAGCGCATGCTGAACGAAGTGATGGTGGAGCACTTCTTCCGGCAGGGCATGCTGGACGTGGCGGAGGAGCTGTGCCAGGTACGTGCCGCGTGGGGGGCATTATAGTAAGCGCTGCCTTATATCCATGCCCACCTATGTCAGAGGAATGGGGGGTCACACTCTCCATACAATAAGGCGCGGCGTCCATTTGTACAGATGTTACTAGTCTCCCGCTCCTCCCTCCTCGCTGGAAATTTACCGGAGATTATACAGCTGATGGCGGCACAAGATCTGTCACTATCTGCGGCACATCACCCGGTGTAGATGGATGTGCCGCTGATAGAGCAGAGCTGTCTGGGGGGCAGCACAATCGTACGGGCGAGCACTGTCCCTACCAATGTTTGAGGACCGCCACTTCTTCCAAAAGACATAACTTTTTTTTATTTTGCTGTCCACATAGTTTTTGGCGGGATCAGTTGTACTTTGGATGACCCCCATTAATTTTTCCACATACCATATTTCTCCGTTTTATAAGGCGAACCCCAAATTTGGAGAGAAAAAAAAAATGAGGTCCGTCATTTAATCCAGTTGTATCTTACCGGAGGTGGGGGGCAGCAGCAGTGGTGGAGCGGGGTCACAGGAGGCAGGGGCAGTGCTGGAGTAAGGCAATGTTGCGGGCACTGTGAGGCAGGAACATCCAAAAACTGTCAGCGTGCGGGCTTTAAAGAAATGGCGGTGCATGCGCAAATTGAGCGATCAGCTCAAAGACAAGCCGAGATTTCATCTGTGCACGCACCACCTCCGGGCGCCATTTTTCTTAAAGGGAACCTGTCAGTTCCCATATGCGTTCTGATCTACAAGCAGGGGGATGCGTGGCCTAGTAACCCCTTCCTACCCATCCCTGCGTTGTAATATGAATGTATAAAAAAAGTTTTATAACTTGCATGTTCCATGTGTAAATGATCACAGGCTTTAGTCCCTAGGGCGTCGCTTGGCCTCGTCTAGTTCGCCCCTGTGGGTGTGTGATACCATGGATTTACATGAGTGATGTCACCATCAGTTCCCGGAGATCCCGCTTCTCATTCACGCAGCCTTGTTATCCGGGTGCTTGCTTGTCAGCTTTAGACGCACTCTGCGCATGGTCGGAACCGCAGGAGCCTTCAGATCATGCGCAGAGTGCATCTAAAGCCGACAAGTGTACATCCGGATAAGAAGGCTGCGCGAATGGTAAGTGCACATGCGGGGGATTCCAGGAGCGACTGTGACGTTGCTCATGTAAATCCATGGTATCACGCCCACAGGGGCGTGAAACCACGGAAAGAGGGCAAACTAGACAGGGCGAAGTAACGCTCTAGGGACTAGTCCCTCTGCTCATTTACATACGGAACATGTAAGTTATAAAACTGTTTTTATACGTTCATATTACACAGTATTACAATGCAGGGATGGGTAGGAAGGGGTTACTAGGCCACGCATCATCCTGCTTGTAGGTTATAACGCAGATGGGACCTGACCGTTTCCCTTTTAGAGGGTGCTTTACACGCTGCGACATTGCTAGCGATCTAGGTAGTGATGTGACGCGCCAGATCGCAGACGCGCCAGATCGCAGACGCGATCTGCCGAGATAGCACATAGGTCGTTTTTATAGCGCCGGTCACATGTGCGATCTCGGCAGATCGCATTTGCGATCTGGTGTGTCACATCGCTAACGAGATCGCTAGCGATGTCGCAGCGTGTAAAGCACCCTTAAGTCCGCTGCCGAGAGATCAATGGGCTGGAGGCAACGTGTGCACAGATGAGATCTTGATTCGAGCGCTCCTTCTGCACACGTGCCGTTAGTTGAAGCTTGCACCTCCGTCGTTTTCAGAATTGCCCCTGCCCTCACCGTCTACAGCGAGCACTAGCCCAGCCCGCAGCATTGCCCGTCTCCTGTGACCCTCCCCTCCACCTCCCCCAGTAAGCTCGTATATTCGGATTATGAAATGCACCCCTCGTTTTCCTTCCAAATTATTGGGAGAAAAAGTGCGTGTTCTAATCCGAAAAATACGGTAAAAAAATTAAACAAACCTGCGATTTCGACATTGTATTTTGGAATTGTCTATACATTGTGTGATAAATATGACCGGTCAATACGGTTACCCTAAACAGTACGATTACGGCGATACCAAACATGTCATGTTTGTTGTTTTTTTTTTTTTTTTTTAATTAGTGGGGGAAAAAAAACAAGCAAAGGGAAATAAACTTTTATTTATTTTCTTTTTTTTTCTTCTTTTTTTGTGTTGCTATTTTCTTAGTCTTGTAATGTTCTCAGCCTGGCCACCAGCAGGTTTCAAAGGAACTCCATGATGACAAGCAGAGTGGTCTTCAGTAGACCCCCGGCTATTATAGTTAGGCTGCTTTCACACCTCCGGTTTTAGCAGAGCCGGCCAATCCGGCTCTAAAACCTATGCAACGGATGCGGCGACAATACCGCATCCTTTGCATAAGTTTTTGATATGCGGCCCGTCCGGCTTTTGCCGCTTGCGGCATGCTACTGAGCATGCGCAGTGGAAAAAACCACATGCGGCGGGATGCAGTTTTTCTTTTTCGCTCCTAATTGGGAGACCCAGACAATTGGGTGTATAGCTATTGCCTCTGGAGGCCACACAAAGTATTACACTTAAAAGTGTAAGGCCCCTCCCCTTCTGGCTATACACCCCCAGTGGGATCACTGGCTCACCAGTTTTGTGCTTTGTGCGAAGGAGGCAACACATCCACGCATAGCTCCACTGTTTAGTCAGCAGCAGCTGCTGACTATGTCGGATGGAAGAAAAGAGGGCCCACACTAAAGGGCCCCCAGCATGCTCCCTTCTCACCCCACTTCATGTCGGAGGTGTTTGTTAAGGTTGAGGTACCCATTGCGGGTACGGAGGCTGGAGCCCACATGCTGCTTCCTTCCCCATCCCTTTTTACAGGGCTCTGGGTGAAGTGGGATTCTATCGGTCTCCAGGCACTGAGGCCGTGCTCCATCCACAGCCCCTGGTACTGCTGGACATGGAGCGGAGTATCTTCAGGGACATGGCCCTGCTACATGGAGGTACTCGGTGTCCCTGTGGGGACCGCGCAGACACACGGCAGCACTGCTGGGTGTGTTAGTGCGCCAGGGACAGCGGCGCTGTCCGCACTAGTGCCATCGCACACCACAGCGTTGCTGGGTGTGTTAGTGTATTGGGTGACTACCGCGCTAACGCCGCTGCCGTTTTTATTTAAGGCGCCGCTGGGAGTTGTGGTGCGCCGGGGACTTCCGCGCCGGCCAGCACTGATATGCCGGCCGCGCTTATTAACTCGAGGCTTCTGGGCCTAGTCTCCCTTCGTTACCGCCCACAGCCCTGACAGTCAGGGTAGGGGCGTGACGCTGCATAGCACAGCAGCGCTGAGAGCTGGAGTATGTTTTGCATACTCCACCCCTCTCACTGTGTGCACTGTGAAACCGGATTCCCGCACTTTCTCAGGCACGCCCACGGCTTCCTTCTCTATACAGGACGCCGGCAGCCATTAGTGTCAGTTTTCTGTACGATACAGAGACAAGTGTGGAAGACCTTGGCATTCTGATAGTCACACAATCGCTGCAACAGGCGTTAAAGAAAGCACCTGTGGTGCTAACCCCACTAGTGCAGAAGTGCACTTATAGATATGCTTCTACTATATACATTGCACTGTTTGGTCGCACGTTGTATATACCCTCCTGGATTGTGCGGAGGAGTTATCAGCATATTCTCTGTGTAAAACAAAGGTGCAGAACCACATGTTTTTCTATGCAGCCGCTACAGCATGTACGGCTATACGGCCGGCAGGTTACATAGACCCCCATTGTATCCAACTCAGCCGGAGTCTCTGCTAATGGCCAGAGGATGAGGACGGTGTCTGCAGTATTTACTGACAGATTTTCTGAGACTAGGGCTATGATACTAGAAGCCTAGCAGTCCGGACATGTCTCTCACAACATGGGCACTGTTGAATCATTGATCCATGGCCCCCCTCAGTGTGAACAACTAACAGCTCCGGGAATGTCACACGCATCCCAGAGTCACGGCTCTGCACAGACGTCAGTCCCAGACAGCCTAAGCGGGCTCACTATGAGCGGCCCTCGGTTTCATCAGGGTCCTAGCAGAAGGACTCTCTGTGTAATGAGGCGGAAGTAGCGGCTCAGGATTCTGATCCTGAGACCGCTCTCAATCTGGATACACCTAATGGTGACGCCATAGTGAATAATCTTATAGCGTCCATCAATAGAATGTTGGTTATTTCTCACAGCTCCTCCAGTGGAGGAGTCAGCTTCACGTATTTTTCTGGACCACTCTGCCTTCAGAGAGGCAGTCCAGGAACACCACACTTATCCAGATATGCGCTTCTCCAAACGGCTTAGGATACACGTTATCCCTGCCCCCTGACGTGGTCAAGGACTGGACCCAGTGTCCCAAGCGGCATCCTCCAATCCCCAGGCTTGTAGCTAGATCCATAGTTGCAGTGGGAGATGAAGCTGCACTTAAAGATGCCACTGACAGACAGATGGATCTCTGGTCTAAATCCATCTATGAGGCTGTCGGCGCACCGTTGGCTCCAGCATTCTCACCCTTGGGGCACTCCAAGCTATTTCAGCTTGTCTTACACAGATTGACACGGTTACACGTACATCTGTGCCGCAGGTGGCATCCTTAACCTCTCAAATGTCTGCATTTGTTTCTTACGCGAGTCAGGTTGCCCTAGACTCTGCGAACCGTGCGGCAGTAGCCTCCGCTACTCCGTGTTTTTAAGCAGAGCCTGGTCTGCTCGTTAAGTGAATGGACGGCAGATTCTGCTTCCAAAAAAGGGTGCTTAACCAGTTGCCTTTTCTGCTGACCGACTGTTTGGTGAGCGTTTGGATGTAACCATTAAACAGTCCAGGGGTAAGGATTCATCCTTTCCTCAGCCCGGACACAACAAACCCCAACAGAGCAGGAGGCAGTCGGGGTTTCGGTCTTTTCGAGGCTCGGCCAGGTCCCATTTTTCCTCGTCCAATGTGGACTCAAAAGGATCAGAGGAGCTCAGATTCTTGGCGGGCTCAGTCACGCCCAAAAAAGAGAGAGTCTGAAAACCCGCTTCCAAAGCGGCTTCCTCATGACTTGCGGCCTCCTCTCTCCGCATCCTCGGTCGGTAGCAGGCTCTCCCGCCTTGGCGATATTTAGCTGCCATAGGTCAATGACCGTTGGGTGTGAGACATTCTGTCTCACGGGTACAGGATAGAGCTCACTTCTCGTCCTCCAACTCGATTCTTCAGAACTTCTCCACCTCCCGGCCGAGCCGCTGCTCTTCTGCAAACAGGGTGCACTCTATAGGCAGAAAGAGTGATGACCCCCGTTCCTCTTCAGGAACAAGGTCACGGTTTTTACCCCAAATTATTTGCGGTGCCTATAAGAACGGGCCGTTCCGTCCCGTTCTGGATCTAAAACTGCTCAGCAAGCTCGTGGACACCAGGCGGTTCCGGATGGAATCCCTCCGCCATGTCATCGCCTCAATGTCCCAAGGAGATTTCCTAGCATCATTACGCATCAAGGATGCTTATCCACACGTGCCGATTGATCCAGAGCACTAGCGTTTCTACGCTTCGTTATAGGAGACGAACACCTTCTGTTCGTAGCTCTACCTTCCGGCTAGCGACAGTCCCACTGGTCTTCGCCAAGGTCAGGGCAGCAGTAGTCACAGTCCTGCACTCTCAGGGTCACTCTGTGATCCCATATTTAGACGATCTACTTGTCAAGGCACTCTCTTAGGAAACATGCCGACACTGCCCGAACGTTGCGCTGGAGACTCTCTAGAGTTTTGGGTGGATCATCAACTTTTTAAAGTCAGATCCGACCCCGACCCTATCGCGAACATATCTAGGCATGGAGTTTCATACTCTCTCAGCGATAGTGAAGCTTCCGCTAGACAAACAGCATTCACTACGGGCTGCAATCTCTTCTTTAAGAACCAGTCGCACACATTGAGACGCCTCATGCACTTCCTACGTAAGATGGTAGCAATGGAGGCAGTTCTTTTCGCGCAGTTTCATCTGCGTCCACTACAATGTGACATTCTCCGCCAATGGGACGGGGAGTCGACCTCCCTCAACAGAGTCGTCTTTCTTTCTCAGGCGGCCAAGGACTCTCTACGGTGGTGGCTTCTTCCCACCTCATGGTCAAAAAGAAGGTCCTTCCTATCCCCATCCTGGGCGATGGTTCCGACAGACGCCAGTCGATCAGGGTGGGGAGCAGTTTTTCTCCACCACAGCGCTCAGGGTACGTGGACTCAGCAAGAGTCCACCCTTCAGATCAATGCTCTTGAACACAGAGCAGTGTATCTTGCCCTACAAACCTTCCAACAGCAGCTGGAAAGCAAGCAAATCCGACTTCAGTCGGACAACTCCACAGCGGTGGCATACATCAACCACCAAGGAAGAACGCGCAACCGGCAAGCCTTCCAGGAAGTCCGGCAGGTTCTGATGTGGGTGGAAGACACGGCATCCACCATATCCACAGTTCACATCCCAGGCGTGGAAAACTAGGAAGCTGACTTCCTAAGTCGCCGGGGTGTGGCCGAAAGGGTATGGTCTCTTCACCCGGACGGGTTTCAGGAGATCTGGCGCCGCTGACAGAGGCCGGACGTCGATCTAATGGCGTCACGGCACAACAACAATGTGCCAGCTTCATGGCACGGTTTCACAATCATCGAGCTCTGGCGGCAGACGCCTTAGTTCAGCATTGGTCGCAGTTCCAGCTACCTTATGTGCCACCTCTAGCATTGTTGCCCAGAGTGCTGCGTTAGATCAGGACCGACTGCGGCCGCGCCATCCTCGTCGCTACAGATTGGCCGAGGGTGTTGTGGTTCCCGGTTCTGTGGTGCCTCACGGTAGGCTAACCGAGGGCACTACCAGACCAATCAGACTGGCTGTCTCAAGGGCCATTCTTCCATTTGAATTCTACGGCCCTCAACCTGATGGTGTGGCATTGAGTCCTGGAACCTAGTGTCGTCAGGGTTACCTCAGGACGTGGTTGCCACCATGAGACAGGCTAGCATACCAACGTCCGCCAAGATTGACCACAGGACGTGGAAGATATTCTTATCTCGGTGCTCGGCGCAGGGTGTTTCTCCCTGGCCGGTTGCATCGTCTATGTTTCCTTCCTTCCTGCAATCTAGGTTGGAAAAAGGGTTGTCGCTCAGTTCCCTTCAGGGACAAGTCTCAGCGCTATCTGTATTTTTTCAGAAACGACTTCCTCAGGTACGCACGTTCCTACGGGGAGTTTGTCTTCTCAGCACTCCGTACAGGCGGCCGTTAGAGCCCTGGGATCTGAACAAGGTTCTAATTGCTCTCCAGATGCCGCCTTTCGAGCCTTTGAAAGAGGTCTCCCTTCCCGCTTTTCTCGGGAAGTGGCCTTCTTGTAACGGTCTCGTCTCTTAGGAGAAGTTTCCGAGCTAGCAACGCTCTCATACAAATCTCCCTTCCTGGTCCTTCACCAGGACAGGGTAGTTCTGCGTCCGATTCCGGAATTTCTCCCTAAGGTGGTATCCCACTTTCATATCAATCAGGATATCACCTCACCTTCTTTGTGTCCTCGTCCAGTCCATCAATTTCAGAAGGATTTGCATCTGTTGGTTCTGGTGAGAGCACTCAGGTTCTACTTCCCGCATGGCGCTCCTGCGCCACCCGGATGCACTCTTTGTCCTTGTCGCTGGTCGGCGTAAACAGTCGCAAGCTTCTGAATCCACCCTGGCTCGGGGGATCGAGGAACCAATTCTTGAAACCTACAGTTCTTCTGGGCTTCTGGTTCTCTCAAGGCTGAAGGCCCATTCTACCAGAGCCGTGGGTGCATCCTGGGCATTACGGCACCAGGCTACGGCTCAGCAAGTGTCAGGCACCTACCTGATTGAGTCTGCATACTTTTACCAAGCATTTTCAGGTGCATACCTACGCTTCGGCAGACGCCAGCCTAGGTAGATAAGTCCTTCAGGCGGCGATTGCCCACCTGTAGGGAAGGGCTGTTTGACGGCCCTATCACGAGGTATTCTTTTACCCACCCAGGGACTGCTTTTGGACGTCCCAATTGTCTGGGTCTCCCAATTAGGAGCGAAAAAGAAGGGAATTTTGTTTACTTACCGTAAATTCCTTTTCTTCTAGCTCCAATTGGGAGACCCAGCACCCGCCCTGTTTTCTCGGGGTTTTTCTGTTTTTTCGGGTACACATGTTGTTCATGTGGTATGGTTCAGTTCTCCGATGTTTCCTCGGATTGAATTGGTCTTTAAACCAGTTATTGGCTTTCCTCCTTCTTGCTTTGGCACTAAAACTGGTGAGCCAGTGATCCCACTGGGGGTGTATAGCCAGAAGGGGAGGGGCCTTACACTTTTAAGTGTAATACTTTGTGTGGCCTCCAGAGGCAATAGCTATACACCCAATTGTCTGGGTCTCCCAATTGGAGCTAGAAGAAAAGGAATTTACGGTAAGTAAACAAAATTCCCTTCTTTTTGCCGGACAAAAAACCGTGCCAGGCAAAGTTCTAGCTGGCCGCCGCATCGGCTAAATCTGCCGCATGCGGCAAAAACCGGACGCAATGCAAGGCCATGCAGCACAATACGGCACTAATGTAAGTCTATGCAAAAAAAACGCAATTGGCTGCAAAAAAAACCCAAAAAAAACTGTTGCAGTTTTTCTGCAAAGGGCCGGATTGTGCCGCACAGGAAAAATCGGATGTGTGAAAGCAGCCTAATTAGTTGGCGACCCACAAACCTGAACTATAAGACTATGTGCCCACGGGAGCCTGTTTGTGCGGATTTTGCCGCAGTAAACCTGCAGATTTTTCTGGATTTTCCAGAAATGCTATGGGACATGGGGAGTGCTGTGTCCACGCTGCAGAAAGTGCGGCTGCCGACCATGCTGCGGATGTAGGCATCCGCATGTATAATTGCTTGTCAATTATTCATGCGGAATTACCTGCGGATGTCCCGGCTCTCCGCTATGGAGATAGAGACCGGGACGTCCGCAGGTAAGCCGCATGAATCTCCGCATGTTTCCCGCAGCTATTCCGTTGTAATCTAGCAGCTAAAAATAGCTGCGGGAAGCATGCGCTCGTACCTGCGGATACATCCGCAGGTACGAGCGCCCGTGGGCACATAGCCTAAAACCGCCGCATTGTTTCTCCCGTAGGATGAACACGTTTTAAAAAAAAAAAAAAATACACCAGTAATGTAGTTTTTTCCATTTATATAGATATGCATAAAATGCAACCATTCTTGATCTCCTGTTGATTTGTTCATTCTGCCTCCCAAAGATGGCAGGCAGGCTCAGCTCACATTTATCCTGCGCTCTACGCTGAGCGCTTACACTGGGGATTACATGTAAATCAATGAAATACAGTATTCAGACAAAATTCCCTATAGTAAGGGAGAGGGAGCCGCTGTGGACGCGGTCTGTCCTATGAATCGGCCGCGTACATCCTTTTTAATCGTGCCTAAAAGCGCGGTCGGACACAGATTTGCGCACCTCTGACCAGAGGCCAGATGGAGTCCAGCGTAACTCTGCTGCGTATTGTAGTGAATGGATCCCACAGTGTCATCTGAATCGCATCATTCGGAGATGTAGATGGAAACCTGGATGTAAGTGCTCAGTGTAGAGAACAGGATAAATGTGAACCGAGCATTTTTAAAGTGATTTAGGAAAAAAAGTCATATGGCGATCTTGGATTTCAGAGCCGGTCCCGGTGGTCAAACAGTAGTTTCCAACTTTATATGGGGCGTCACCGGGGACTCCATAATTATATGGACACAATGGGGTAAAATATAAAAATGAAATATCTATTCCATTCGGCCGCTGGGGCAGCACATGTGCCATCACATTTGGTAACGAGACACACATTGATGTCCCTATTTAGCTCACTGAGCCTGCAGGACACATCCATAGTGACTACTCCGTGCAGGGCGGAAAACTGCATCATACGCCCTCTGCTGGTAGAAATCGATAGTTCAACATGTTCAAGCCACTCACCTACATTATAGCTCTAATTTACATGACATTAATCATGCGCACAGAGCACCCTTTATTGGTTACTACTTCACATAGTTTGGCGTTATGTCCAAACAATATGAGCAGGGTTATATCCTCATATTTTTTTTTTTATCCTGTACTGATCCGGATTTACATTCTGTACTATACTCCAGAGCTGCACTCACTATTCTGCTGGTGCAGTCACTGTGTACATACATTACATTACTGATCCTGAGTTACCTCCTGTATTATACTCCAGAGCTGCACTCACTGTTCTGCTGGTGCACTCACTGTGTACATACATTACATTAATTATCCTGTACTGACCCTTAGTTACATCCTGTACTATACTCCAGAGCTGCACTTACTATTCTGCTCGTGCAGTCACTGTGTACATACATTACTGATCCTGAGTTACCTCCTGTATTATACTCCAGAGCTGCACTCACTATTCTGCTGGTACAGTCACTGTGTACATACATTACATTACTGATCCTGAGTTACCTCCTGTATTATACTCCAGAGCTGCACTCACTATTCTGCTCGTGCAGTCACTGTGTACATACATTACATTACTGATCCTGAGTTACATCCTGTATTATACTCCAGAGCTGCACTCATTATTCTGCTGGTATATACAGGATGTAAACCCACAAAAATAATGTATTCTACTCCAGAGCTGTCAGTTGGTCGATGTTGATGGTCACTTTTAGGAAAGGTCCCCCTTTGTGGTGGTATTGGGCACTCTATGTACAGTGCTGCACTCTGCTGTTGAGGCCCATGTACGATACGTTGCGTCACACCATAAACTCTCCTCGGCAGCAGTAAATATTCCAGTGCGTCCTCGGCTGACCTTTGCCTGCAGCGACACCTGAGGTCCACTCCTTCGTACAGATCTTCTCCAGATCTTTCAGGTTTTGGTGATGTCACGTTGGGGCCTTCCTATTGTGCCTGGTTTGTCCTCGCTGCCCGTCTGTTACTATGTCTCAGGGCTGCCCGTCACTGCTCTCCGTCCTCTCTTCTGCAGGAGGCCGGCCTCGCCATAGATCCCTGCCAGAAAGAACCGTTCGTGGAACTGAACAGGATATTGGAGGCGCTGAAGGTTCGGGTCCTGCGGCCGGCGTTAGAGTGAGTTTCCCCTGACTGTGTAACCTTTTATTTTGGGTCCGTTCTGATTGGCTGCCTCCAGCCGTACAACATGTTCCCATGACTAAAGCCGGTTTTCCTTCCTTTTTTTTCCCCTCGTAGATGGGCAGTGTCCAACCGGGAGATGCTGATGGCCCAGAACAGCTCGCTGGAGTTCAAGCTTCACCGGTTGTACTTTATTAGTTTACTGATGGGAGGCGCCGCCAACCAGAGGGAGGCGCTGCAGTACGCCAAAAACTTCCAGCCCTTTGCTATAAATCATCAGAAAGGTGAGCGTTCATCAGGCTGCCACATGGGGTCATGGGTGGGGGGCAATAGACCAGGGATTAATCTGTGCACTGTCCTCCAGATATCCAGGTGCTGATGGGAAGCCTGGTGTACCTGCGGCAGGGGATCGAGAACTCGCCCTATGTCCATCTGCTGGACGCCAACCAGTGGGCAGACATCTGCGACATCTTCACCCGGGACGCCTGCGCCCTGCTGGGGCTCTCTGTGGAGTCTCCACTCAGCGTTAGGTGAGCAGCGGGTGCACTTACTTTTTCATGTATGTGTGTGTATATATTAGACGTTTCCTGTAGTTCTTCACAAAGTTTGCACACACTGCAGCAGGGGTTTTGGCGACTCCTCCATACAGATCTTTCAGGTTTCGGGGCTGTCACCGTGCAACATTGAGTTTCAACTCCTCCGAAAACTTTTCTATTGGGTTCAGGTCTGGAGACTGGCCAGGCCACTCCAGGACCTTGAAATGTTTCTTATTGAGCCACTCCTTAGTTGCCCTGGCTGTGTGTTTCAGGTCCTTGTCATGTGGGAAGATCCAGCCACGACCCATCTTCAATGCTCTAACTGACTGACGGAAGGAGGTTGTAGGCCAAAATCTCATGATATCTGACCCCATCCATCCTCCCTTCAATACAGTGCAGTTGTCCTGTTCCCTTTGCAGAAAAGCACCCCCAAAGTAAAATGTTTCCACCCCCATGCTTCACAGTTGGGATAGTGTTTTTGGGGGGTTATAGTCATCCTCCTCCTTCCTCCAAACATTGCGAGTGGAGTTGAAACCAAAAAGTTCTATTTTGGACTCCTCTGACCACATGACCTTCTCCCATGCCTCCTTTGGATCATACAGATAGTCATTGTTGAACTTCAAATGCGTCTGGACATGTGCTGGTGTGTTACTAGTGCTAACCTTTTGAGACTGTGGTCCCAGCTGCCTTCAAGTCATTGACCAGGTCCTCCCTGTAGTTTTGGGCTGATTCCTGACTTTTCACAGAATCCTCCTTACCCCACAAGGTGAGATCTTCTTGCATGGAGCCCCAGACCGAGTAAGATTGACGGTCATCTTGGGTTTCTTACATTTTCTAATAATTGCACAAACAGTTGTTGCCTTCTCACCAAGCTGCTTGCCTATTGTCCTGTAGCCCATCCCAGCCTTGTGTAGGTCTACAATTTTGTGGCCGCCCTCTGGTTTGCAGACAGGTGTCATACAATGTTAACCCAGTGGAGGTCCGTTGGTCTGGATGCAGCTGTGTTACGTGACTTTCTCTGTTTTGCAGCTTTTCGGCGGGGTGCGTGGCACTTCCAGCATTAATTAACATAAAGGCAGTGATTGAGCAGCGGCAGTGCACCGGCGTGTGGAATCAGAAGGACGAGTTACCGGTGAGTGGATCTGTATACGGAGCCCTGTGCTTTTTGTGCATAGAGTTGAGCAAAACATGCCCCGGACCTTGGTGGTTCGTCTGCGGTCGCAGGAATCTCCTGCTACCTGCGGCGTCCTCTGTGTCTCTCTGGTTAGTTGGCCTGGCCGCGTCATTATGTCGTGACACCACAGGGACCTACTATTTATAAGAGGCGTCTCTGAGTTCTCTGCTTCGGCCGTCACTGACTTCCCACCAGGATCTAGAGGACGTTTTTGGGATGGAGCGTGGTCACTATTACTGCCCCCTTCACTTTTATGGCAGAGACGGCCATGGATGGAGCAGAGGTCACACCGCTTCACTCACACAGGGGACTTCGAGGACCAACGTTCTCGGTATCCTCATCGTTATTACCGAACCCTCTTATCTTCTGTTCTCCCTTCCTCCTCAGATTGAAGTAGACCTGGGCAAAAAGTGCTGGTACCATTCAATATTCGCCTGCCCGATCCTCCGTCAGCAAACCACAGACAATAATCCTCCCATGAAACTCGTTTGTGGACATATAATATCAAGAGATGCATTAAATAAAATGTTTAATGGAAGCAAGTAAGTATGTGAACCCCCCCCCCCATCCTGGTCATTAGACCCCATTTTGGTCTATATACACGTGGCAGGACCTAGAAAGTGCCAGATATCCCCAAAATAAAAGGCAGTAGGTCTGGTCCTGCTTGAGCAATCATGTATTAGATCTTAAGATGGCCCAATGTCCGCTCCTGGTGGGGGTGCATTTGGTTTTGGGAGAAGGGGGGGGCAGGGTGCAGTGTTTTGGTTTGGGGGGAGTTGGTTTGGTGAGGTGGAGGGGAAAGGGGGCAGGGCGTGGGGTGGTTTGTGTGTTTTTTTTTTTTTGGGTGGTGGGGTTTGGTTTGGAGGGACGGGGTGAAGGTTTGGGGTGGGGGGGGTTAGTTCAGGTGTGGTCATGGCAGTGCCAAATATACCCCCCCAAACCCCCAATAAAAGGCAGTATGTCTGCTCCTGCCCGAGCAATCATTTATCAGATCTTAACATGGCCCAATGTCAGTTCCTGGCGGGGGGGGCATTTGGTTTTGGGGAGGGGGGGGCAGGGTGCCGTGTTTAGTTTGGGGAGAGGGGGAGTTGGTTTGGTGGCGTGGAGGGTAAAGTGGGTGGGGGGGTTTGGTTTGGGGGGTGAGGTGGGAAGGTTTTGTTTGGAAGGGTGGGGGGGTTTAGTTTATGGGGGCCGGGGGGGTTTGGTTTAGAGAGGCGAGGGGTTTCGTTTGGAGGGGCGGGTGAAAGGTTTCGGGTGAGAGTGTTTTGGTTTGGTTTGGAGGGGCGGGGTGAAGGGTTTGAGGTGGGGGTTTAGTTTGGGGTGGCGGTGTTGGGGGGGTTTTGGTTTGGTGGGGTGAAGAGTTTCTCATGGAGGGGGTTTGTTTTGCAAGGGCTGGGTGAAGGGTTTGGGGTGGTTTTTTTTTATTTGGTTTGGAGGGGCGAGGTGAAGGGTTTGGTTTGGGGGCAGGGGATTGATTTGGGGGCAGCGGGGTGGAGGGTTTAGTTTGTGAGGGGGGTGGTGTTCAGGTGTGGTCATCGCAGGGGGTCTGCAGATGTCAATCTCTACAATGGTCACTGTCTCTCGTCTACAGATTAAAGTGCCCGTATTGCCCTATGGAGCAGAGTCCAGGAGATGCCAAGCAGATCTTCTTCTGAACACGGAGGCTCGTCGTTGCGTTGGCCTTCGGCCTCCTCCTTGGTTTTTAGTGCGTTTTGAAGAAAGCTTGGGGAAGTTTCTCCCATATTTTCCATGTAATACAGAAGACCCTGAATTTTTTTTTTTTTTTTTTTGGCAAAAAACAATCCAAGACGGACAGAACCAACAAGTTATAATCCTGAGCACAATCCCAGAGCGCACCAGGGTTGAAGTCTTGTAAACGTGCGTCCCAAGGACCTTCCTATAACTCTGTACACGGCCGCGCTCCAGCACCGGCCGCACAATGCATGTGATTTTTGTACTTACAAAGCAAGAGATGATGTAAACTTTTTATTGGTAAAGCCCCTTCACCCTCGTCTTCTTCTTCCTGCCCCGCACCCCCCCGGTCATCCCTGTCGGTATAGAGCAATGTCGTGCGTCCTCCTCCCCCGTATGATGTATATAACCGGACCGGTCTGCAGAGACGTCTAGCACAGGACATAGAGGATTTAACCTATTTTTTGCTAAGAGAATTTGCTGTAATACCTCCATAGTTTTTGGTTTGTTTTTTTTTGTTTTGTTTTTTTCTCTACTTAACACAAAAAAAGATGTAAATAAGCCGGCACCGTGACTATAAATTAATAAGAGTGAGGAGCTTTTTGCTGCTATGATATAACGGGGGTATATTGTGCTTTTACTGAACTAAGAAATGTTTGTGTGAACAGAATATTCAATAATAAAAATAAATATGACTTTGGACTGTGTGTTGGGCGTCTGCGCCGTCTTTGGACACTGGTAAATTTTCCATTTTCTTTTTCGCTCCTAATTGGGAGACCCAGACAATTGGGTGTATAGCTACTGCCTCCGGAGGCCGCACAAAGTACTACACTTAAAAGTGTAAGGCCCCTCCCCTTCTGGCTATACACCCTCCCGTAGGAGTACGGGTTCCTCAGTTTTAGCTTTGTGCGAAGGAGGTCAGACACGCACGCATAGCTCCATTGTTTTTAGTCAGCAGCAGCTGCTGACTATGTCGGATGGAAGAAAAGAGGGCCCATACAGGGCCCCCAGCATGCTCCCTTCTCACCCCACTGTATGTCGGAGGTGTTTGTAAGGTTGAGGTACCCATTGCGGGTACGGAGGCTGGAGCCCACATGCTGATTCCTTCCCCATCCCTTTTTACAGGGCTCTGGGTGAAGTGGGATTTACTGGTCTCCAGGCACTGAGACCGTGCTCCATCTACAGCCCCTGGAGAAGATGCTGGATTGGAGCGGAGTACATCAGGGACATGGCCCTGCTTCCTCAAGGTACTCTGTGTCCCCGTGCATTTCGCGCTCACACCGCAGCATGCTGGGTGTTGTAGTGCGCCGGGGACATCAGCGCTGCGGCGCTTGTGCCATGGCCTCATTTCAGCTTCGCTGAAGCGGGCACACTTTTGGGGAACGGTCGCGCCGGCCGCTGGGACTGCGGCGCGGCTGGCACTTGTGGTGCGCCGGGGACTTCAGCGCGGGCCGCGCTTTTACGGCGGCCGCGCTGATAACTCGAGTCCCCGGCTTTTGCGGCCTGGTTCCGTTCGTTCCCGCCCCCAGACCTGCCAGTCAGGAGAGGGGCGGGACGCTGGTCAGTGCATCAGCGCGGAGGGCTGGAGTCGTTTTTACATACTCCAGCCCTCACAATAGGCACAGAGGGGACACTGTTTCCCGCACTTTTGTTTGGGAACTCCCACGGGCCGCCCCTCTCCACAGACGCCGGCAGCCATTCCTGCTGACACGCTGAGCTGCAGAGGGGAGCCGGGGAGACCCAGACAAGGAATTCTGCGCCTCTTACCCGCTATTCAGCGGGCGGTAAGCAGCCCTCCGGGCTCACCCCCTCTTGTGCCAGTAGTAATCTTAGTATTTTGTTCCTGCAAATACTTTGTACTGCATAGCGCTGGTCGCCTTTTGGCTATAGACTCTCTCACATTGCAGAGAGCCAACAGCATGTCGTCCACAAAACGCAAGGGTCAGACATTATATGCTTCCTGTACCGCATGTGGGACTTTTCTACCGGCAGGCTCCAATGACCCCCATTGTGTGCAGTGCTCGGCCCCTGTGGCACTTGCACAGCCGGGACCTCCGCTGGACGTGACCCAGGGTGTACCACCTGTGAATGCTGTCCAAGTGACAGGAACTGAGTTTACAGCTTTTACTGACAGAATGTCTCTCACTATGTCACAAATTCTTGACACATTGCGGGCTAGGCCTGTACTTCAGGCCACGGACACTGTGCAATCATTGCCCCCTGGTCCCCCTCAGCTGAATTACTTCCAAGCTCCGGGACGGGCACATACACCTCAGGGTGAAGACTCTGACTCGGACGATGGTCCCAGGCAACCTAAGCGGGCTCGCTATGAGAGGCCTTCACATTCATCTCAATGGTCAGGATCCCAGCGAGATGAATCTATGGGTGATGAGGCGGACGTAACTGATCAGGATTCTGATCCTGGGACCGCTCTCAATCTAGATACACCAGATGGTGATGCCATAGTTAATGATCTTATAGCATCCATCAATAAGATGTTAAATATTTCTCCACCAGCTCCTCTGGTAGAGGAGTCAGCTTCGCAGCACGAGAGAATCCATTTCAGATATCCCAAGCGTACATTAAGCACTTTTCTGGACCACGCTGACTTTAGAGACGCAATCCAGAAACCCCACGCTTATCCGGAAAGGCGTTTTTCTAAACGGCTTAAAGATACACGCTATCCTTTTCCCCCTGAGGTGGTCAAGGGTTGGACCCAGTGTCCAAAAGTGGATCCTCCAATTTCCAGGCTTGCAGCTAGATCCTTGGTTGCAGTTGAAGATGGAGCGGCACTTAAAGATGCCACTGACAGGCAGATGGAGCTCTGGCTGAAATCCATCTATGAAGCTATTGGAGCGTCGTTAGCGCCATCTTTTGCTGCCGTATGGGCACTCCAAGCTATCTCAGCCGGGCTTGTGCAAGTCGACTCAGTCACACGTGCATTTGCCCCGCAGGTAGCACCATTGACCTCGCAAATGGCGGCATTCGCGTCGTACGCGATTAATGCTGTTCTTGACGCTACAAGCCGTACGGCAGTGGCGTCAGCCAACTCCGTTGTTTTGCGTAGGGCCCTGTGGTTGAGACATTGGAAGGCAGATTCTCATTCCAAGAAGTGCTTAACCAATTTGCCTTTTTCTCGTGACCGATTGTTTGGAGAGCGTTTGGATGAAATCATCAAACACTCCAAGGGTAAGGACTCATCCTTACCGCAACACAGACAAAACAAACCCCAACAGAGGAGGGGTCAGTCTGGTTATCGGTCCTTTCGAGGACCGGGCAGGTCCCAATTTTCCTCGTCAAAAAAGACTCAAAAAGATCAGAGACGCTCAGATTCTTGGAGGTCTCAGTCACGCCCAAAAAAGACAGCCGGAGGAACCGTTGCCAAGACGGCGTCCTCATGACTTGCAGTCTCCGATTCCCACACCCTCGGTCGGTGGGAGGCTTTCCCACTTTGGCGACATTTGGCTGTCACGCGTCAAAGACCGTTGGGTGAGGGATATTCTGTCTCACGGGTACAGGATAGAGTTCAGTTCTCGTCCGCCAACTCGTTTCTTCAGAACTTCTCCACCACCAGACCGAGCCGATGCTCTGTTGCAGGCGGTGGCCGCTCTAAAGGCGGAAGGAGTGGTGACCTCCGTCCCTCTTCAGGAACAAGGTCACGGTTTTTACTCCAATCTGTTTGTGGTCCCAAAAAAGGACGGATCGTATCGGCCCGTCCTGGATCTAAAGTTGCTCAACAGACACGTAAAAGTCAGGAGGTTCCGGATGGAATCCCTACGCTCCGTCATAGCCTCAATGTCTCAAGGAGATTTTCTAGCATCAATAGACATCAAAGATGCGTATCTCCACGTGCCGATTGCGCCAGAGCATCAGCGTTTCCTACGCTTCGTCATACACGACGAACACCTGCAGTTCGTAGCGTTACCTTTCGGTCTGGCAACAGCCCCCCGGGTCTTCACCAAGGTCATGGCAGCAGTAGTAGCTGTCCTGCACTCACAAGGTCACTCGGTCATCCCGTATCTAGACGACCTGCTTATAAAGGCACCCTCTCAAGAGGCATGCCAACACAGTCTGAAAGTGGCACTAGACACTCTCCAGAGTTTCGGGTGGATTATCAACTTTACAAAGTCTCATCTAACCCCGACCCAATCACTGACTTATCTTGGCATGGAGTTTCATACTCTCTCAGCGATAGTGAAGCTTCCACTGGACAAGCAGTGTTCGCTGCGGACAGGAGTGCAATCTCTCCTTCAGAGCCAGTCACACTCACTGAGGCGCCTCATGCATTTCCTAGGAAAGATGGTAGCAGCAATGGAGGCGGTCCCGTTCGCGCAGTTTCATCTGCGCCCTCTACAATGGGACATTCTACGCCAATGGGATGGGAAGTCGACGTCCCTCGACAGGACTGTCTCCCTCTCTCAGACTGCCAAGGACTCTCTGCGTTGGTGGCTTCTCCCCACCTCATTGTCACAGGGAAAGTCGTTCCTACCCCCATCCTGGGCAGTGGTCACGACGGATGCGAGCCTATCAGGGTGGGGAGCGGTGTTTCTCCACCACAGGGCTCAGGGGACGTGGACTCAGGAAGAGTCCACCCTGCAGATCAATGTTCTGGAAATCAGAGCAGTCTATCTTGCTCTGCGAGCCTTCCAACAATGGCTGGAAGGCAAGCAGATTCGGATTCAGTCGGACAATTCCACGGCGGTGGCGTACATCAACCACCAAGGGGGAACACGCAGTCGCCAAGCCTTTCAAGAAGTCCGGCGGATTTTGACGTGGGTGGAAAGCAAAGCGTCCACCATATCCGCAGTTCACATCCCAGGCGTGGAAAACTGGGAAGCAGACTTTCTCAGTCGCCAGGGCATGGACGCAGGGGAATGGTCCCTTCACCCGGACGTGTTTCAGCAGATCTGCTGCCGCTGGGGGACGCCGGACGTCGATCTGATGGCGTCACGGCACAACAACAAGGTCCCAGTTTTCATGGCACGGTCTCACGATCACCGAGCGCTGGCGGCAGACGCCTTGGTTCAGGATTGGTCGCAATTCCGACTACCCTATGTGTTCCCACCTCTAGCATTGTTGCCCAGAGTTCTCCGGAAAATCAGGTCCGACTGCCATCGAGCCATTCTCGTCGCTCCAGACTGGCCAAGAAGGTTGTGGTACCCGGATCTGTGGCATCTCACGGTAGGCCAACCATGGGCACTACCAGACCGTCCAGATTTGCTGTCTCAAGGGCCGTTTTTCCATCTGAATTCTGCGGCCCTGAACCTGACTGTGTGGCCATTGAGTCCTGGATCCTAGCGGCCTCAGGTTTATCTCATGAAGTAGTTGCCACAATGAGACAGGCTAGAAAACCATCCTCAGCTAAGATCTATCACAGGACGTTGAAGATATTCTTAGCTTGGTGCTCGGCTCAGAGGGTTTCTCCCTGGCCATTTGCATTGCCAATTTTTCTTTCCTTCCTGCAGTCTGGGTTGGAAAAAGGTTTGTCGCTTAGCTCTCTTAAGGGTCAAGTCTCCGCGCTATCCGTATTCTTTCAGAAACGCTTGGCACGGCTTTCTAAAGTACGCACGTTTCTCCAAGGAGTTTGTCATATCGTTCCTCCTTACAGACGGCCATTGGAACCCTGGGATCTAAACAAGGTTCTCATTGCTCTCCAGAAGCCGCCTTTCGAGCCTTTGAAAGAGGTTTCCCTTTCTCGGCTTTCACAAAAAGTGGTTTTTCTTGTGGCGGTCACGTCTCTTCGTAGAGTGTCCGAGCTAGCGGCGTTATCTTGCAAATCTCCCTTCCTGGTGTTTCACCAAGACAAGGTAGTACTGCGTCCAATTCCAGAGTTTTCTCCCAAGGTGGTTTCTTCCTTTCATCTCAATCAGGATATCACTTTGCCATCTTTGTGTCCGCATCCAGTTCACCAATTTGAAAAAGGTTTACATCTGTTGGACCTGGTGAGAGCACTCAGGATTTACATTTCTCGCACGGCGCCTATGCGCCGTTCTGATGCACTCTTTGTCCTAGTCGCTGGTCAGCATAAGGGATCGCAAGCTTCCAAATCCACCCTGGCGCGGTGGATCAAGGAACCAATTCTTCACACATACCGTTCTGCTGGGCTTCCGATTCCATCTGGACTGAAGGCCCATTCTACCAGAGCCGTGGGTGCGTCCTGGGCATTGCGGCATCAGGCTACGGCTCAGCAGGTGTGCCAGGCGGCTACCTGGTCGAGTCTGCACACGTTTACCAAACACTATCAAGTGCATACCTACGCTTCGGCAGATGCCAGCCTAGGTAGACAGGTCCTTCAGGCGGCGGTGGCCCACCTGTAGGAAAGGGCTGCTTGACGGCCCTATCACGAGGTATTCTTTTACCCACCCAGGGACTGCTTTTGGACGTCCCAATTGTCTGGGTCTCCCAATTAGGAGCGAAAAAGAAGGGAATTTTGTTTACTTACCGTAAATTCCTTTTCTTCTAGCTCCAATTGGGAGACCCAGCACCCGCCCTATTGTTCTTAGGGTTTCGTTTTTCGGGTGCACATGTTGTTCATGTTGTTTCTTAAGTTCTCCGATCTTGTTATCGGATTGAATTTGTTTTTTGAAACTGTTATTGGCTTTCCTCCTTCTTGCTTTGGTACTAAAACTGAGGAACCCGTACTCCTACGGGAGGGTGTATAGCCAGAAGGGGAGGGGCCTTACACTTTTAAGTGTAGTACTTTGTGCGGCCTCCGGAGGCAGTAGCTATACACCCAATTGTCTGGGTCTCCCAATTGGAGCTAGAAGAAAAGGAATTTACGGTAAGTAAACAAAATTCCCTTCATTTGTGCAGAATTGTCTGGGACTCCATTATTTTTGGGAATCCCCCTTTAATGGTTGTCCTGACCAGGGCTTTCAGACATAATAGAGCCTCTGTTTTTCAGACAGTTCTGCACAACTATAACCCCTGCATTACATATGTATGGAGCGGGCTTAGGAGCTGAGCCCGCTCCTTATAGAGGAAATGATGAGTAATATAGAGCCGGCATCTGCCCATAACAGATCGCTGCGAACTGTGTCTGCTCCTTCTAAATACCACTGTCAGTCCACACCGGTGACTATCGTCAGCGCTCCCCACGATCAGTGGTTTACCAACTGCAGCTGGTCCTCGTCGCTGCCGTCTTGGGACTCTTTTTCGGTCTCTGGTAGGGTCTCGCCCCTGCTCCTGTCAGGAAAGCCGCCGATTGGTCCGGCAGTGCGTTGCGATCTTCACAGGCGTTGCACACAAGTATGACTACTTAGGCTAAGTTCACACTTCCGTTGTTTTGCATCAGTCACAATCCGTCGCCTTGAGGAATTAGAGTATCCTGCAAAATATTTTGCAGGAATCAGTTTTTTCCCCCATAGGCTTATATTAGGGACAGACGGCCTTGCGTTGCATCCGCAGCATGACGGATAAGTCGTTTAGTGACTGACCGTCAGGCGGGAGCAACGCTGAATGTAACTTTCTTCAGCGCTCTATTGGGAGACCCAGACGATTGGGGTATAGCTACTGCCCTCCGGAGGCCACACAAAGCACTACACTAAAAAGTGCACGGCCCCTCCCCTTCTGGCTATACCCCCCCGTGATATCACGGGTTCTCCAGTTTTAGCTTTGTGTGCGAAGGAGGTCAGACATCCATGCATAGCTCCACAGATTTTAGTCAGCAGTAGCTGCTGACTATGTCGGATGGAAGAAAAGAGGGCCCATATAGGGCCCCCAGCATGCTCCCTTCTCACCCGTGGATGGTGTTGTAAGGTTGAGGTACTTATTGCTAGTACAGAGGCCGGAGCCCACATGCTGTTTTCCTTCCCCATCCCCATGAGGGGCTCTGGGTGAAGTGGGATCTTACCGGTCTCCAGGCACAGAGACCGAGCTCCATCCACAGACCCAAAAGAACCTGCTGGATATGGAGCTGAGTATCGTCAGGGACAGGCCCTGCTACATTAAGGTACTCTGTGTCCCCATGCACATCGCGCCCACACACACACCAGCATTGCTGGGAGTGTTAGTGCGCCGGGGACAACAGCGCGGAGCGCTGGTGCTATTATTCACTGCAGCTTTGCTGAGTGAATTTATGTATTGAAAACGGCCGCGCCGGCCGCTGCTGGTTGTTTTTTTTTTTACATTGCGGCGCGGCTGGGACTTGTGGTGCGCCGGGGGACTTCGGCGTCGGCCGTGCACATAGGACGGCCGCGCTTATTACTCGAGTCCCCGGCTTTGCGGCCTAGTTTTCGTTTCGTTCCCGCCCCAGCCCTGCCAGTCAGAGGAGGGGCGGGACGCTGTACAGAAGCTCAGCGCAGGGAGCTGGAGTCTGCTTTGCATTCTCCAGCCCCCTCTCACTGAACACAGTGAGACGCCGGGTTCCCGCTCTTGGCTGGGGCTCGCCCACGGCCCGCCCCTCTGCACAGGACGGGGAAGAGAAGCCGGCAGCCATTATGGTTTCCACTCTGGGAGAACGGAACCAGTCACAGGTTTTTGGGCGACCTCGCACCCGCTCTTGTGCGGGCGGTAAGCAGTACTGACACCACTAATGCTGAAGTGGGTTTTTGGACTGTGTGCTGATATGCTATGCACTGTACTGTACTGTCGCTATTCTGGGCAACAGCAGCAAATAAGCAATGCTGCTGAGGCACAAGCTTTCAATGCTTCTTCGTTTGCATGTGCTGCAGTGTTTACTGTCAGATTGGGCAACAGTAGCAGTAGAGCAATTTGTGCTAAGGCACAAGCTTTCAATGCTGCTTCGCTTACATGTGCTGCACGGTTTATTGTTATGCTATACATTCACTGTATGTCGCTATTCTTGGCTAATGCGCCCAGATAAACAGACAAAGGCAGCAGTAGAGCAATGGTGCTACGGCACAAGTTTTCAATGCTGCTTGACTTGCATGGGCTGCAGTGTTTACTGTCATGCTTGTATGCTATACATTCACTGTATGTCGCTATCCTTGGCTAATGTTCCTGGATAAATAGACAACAGCAGCAGAAAGGCTAGGGTGCTAACGCGCAAGCTTTCAATGCTGCTTGGATTGCATGGGCTGCAGTGTTTACTGTCATGCCCGTATGCTATACATTCACTGTATGTCGCTATCCTTGTCTCATGCTCCTAGATAAAATGTGCCAAGCCACAAGTTTTCAATGCTGCGTGTACTACATGTACTGAAGTGTTTATTTGTACTTCATGCTTGTATGACTATTCACTGTACGGTCGCTATCCTCGGCTAGGCTCTTAGATAGCTAGACAACAACAGCAGAAAAAGACAAGTTGCCAATGCACGGGCTTTCTATGCTGCTTGTACTGCATGTCATTCGGTCCCAGGACCCCCAGTGCGTGCTATTGCTCAACCGGGGTCTCTGCTATATGTGGCCAAAGGAACCGCCTGTGATCTCTGTCCAGAGACAGGGACGAAGTTGCAGTTTTTTCCGCTGATATATTGTCTGTGACTATGACTGACATCTTACAGACTTTGCACCCCAAGCAGACCGTGGGCAATATGGTTGCAATGACCCTGGCCGCCCTGATTTGGAGCATCTCAAGGCGCCAGAGTGATTCCAGGCATCCCAGAGAGCAGGCATCCGACACGGTCGACAGTCCCAGATGGCCTAAGCGGGCTCGCTGGGATTAGCCCTCGACTCCATCACTGGTCAAGGTCCCAGCTGGAGTACTCTCTGTACGATGAGGCAGACGTAGCTGTTCAGGACTCTGATCCTGAGACCGCTCTCAATCCGGATACACCGGATGGTGACGCTATAGTGAATAATCTTATTGCGTCCATCAACGAAAGGTTGGGTATTTCTCCCTCAACTCCTCCAGTGGAGGGGTCAGCTTCACAGCAAGAGAAATCTCTATTTCAGTATCTCAAGCGTATATTGAGGACTTGTTTAGCACTCTGACTCCAGAGACGCAGTCCAGAAACGACACGCTTATCACGATAAGCGTTTCTCCGACCGTATTAATGAGACACGTGTCGCTCCCCCCTGACGTGGTCAAGCGCTAGACCCAGTATCCAAATGTGGATCCCCCAATCTCCATGCTTGCAGCTAGATCTATAGTTGTAGTGGTGGATAGGACTTCACTTCAAAATGCCATTGACAGGCAGATTGGCCTCTGGTTGCAATCTGTCTATGAAGCTATCGGCAAGTCGGTTGCTCCGGCAGTCGCAGCCGTGAAGGCACTCCAAGCTATTTCAGCTAGTATTGCGCAGGGGGTCGCTGTCATAGGTACTCTCGGTCCCAGCAGCGTCTTTAACTCGCAATGTCGGCATGGCGAATCATGCTGTTATTGCTGTCCGAGACTCTACGAGCCGGACGTCAGTGGCCTCCGCCAACTCCGTGTTTTTACGCAGAGGCTAGTAGTTGAGAGAGTGGAACAGAGGCTGCTTCCAACGAAGTGCTTAACCAGGTTGCCTTTATCTAGTGATAGTCTGTTGGTAAGGGTTGAATGAAATCATTCAACTATCCAAGACGACTCAAAAAGCCCAGAAGGGCATAGATTCCTAGCGGGCTCAATCACGCCCGGGGAAGGCAGCCGGAGGAACCGCTACCAAAGCGTTTTCCTCATAATTTTCAGCCCTCTCACTCCGCAACCGCGGGGGGGCAGACTCCCCCGCTTTAGCGGCATTTACCTACCGCAGGTCAAGGGCCTGTGAGTGAGAGTCAGTTTGTTTTCAAACTACCGCACCGACCGAGCCGAGGCTCTTCTGCAGGCGGAAAGAGCGGTAATCCCTGTTCCTCTTCAGGAACCAGATACGCATTTTGCTCCGACCTGGTCGCGGTGCCAAAATAGGACGGCTCCTTCCGTCCCGTTCTGGAATTTATACTGCTTAACAAGCACGTGAAAACCAGGCGGTTCCGGATGGCGTCACTCCGCTCCGTCATTGCCTCTCTGTCTCAAGGAGTTTTCCTAGCATCAATAGACATCAGGATGCTTATCTACACGTGCCGATTGCTCCGAGGCACCGGCGTTGGCTACGATTCGTTATTAAAGACGAGAATATTTCGTTTCGTAGCCATACCCTTTGGCTGGCGACAGCCCCACGGGTGTTCACCAAGTTCGTGGCAGCAGAGGGAGCAGTCCCGCGCTCTCACGGTCACTCTGTGATCCTTTACTTGGGCAATCTACTGGTCAAGGCACTCTCCTTTAGAAGCATGCCAACACAACCTGAACATGGCGCTGGACCCTTCCCAGAGTTTCGGGTGGGTCTTCAACTTTTCAAGGTTGAACCCAATCGCTGGCATCTCCTGGAGAGTTTTCACACTCTCTCAGCGATAGTGAAGCTTCCGCTGGACAAACAGCGTTCACTACAGACGAGGGGGCAGTCTCTCCTTCAAGGAGGCGCCTCATCCAGAGGCGAGTTTTTTTTCACGCAGTTTCATCTGCGTCCGCTTCAATAGCACATTCTTCGCTTATGGGAGGGAAGTCGATGTCCCTACACAGGAACGTGCCACTTTTCCAGACGGTCAAAGACCGTCTTCAGAGGAGTCTACTCTTCAACTAAGTGGTCTGGAGCTCTGGGCAGTGTATCTTGCACTGCAAGCCTTCCTGCAGTGGCTGGAATGCAAATAGATCCGAATTCAGTCGGACTATCCACAGCGGTGGCATACACCAACCACCAAGGCGGACTACGCAGTCGACAAGCCTCCCAAGAGGTCCGGCGGATTCTGCTATGGGTAGAAGACAGAGCATACACCATATCAGCTGTTCACATCCCGGGCGTACAACACTAGGAAGCAGACTTCCTCAGTCGCCAGGGCGTGGACGCAGGGGAATGGGCTCTGCACCCGTTTGTTTTCAAGAAATCTGTAGCCGCAGGATGAAGACGGACGTCGACGTCATGGCTTCTCGGCAACAACAAGGTCCCGATTTTCATGACGCGGTCTTACGATCAAAGAGCTCTGGCGACAGGCGCCTTGGCTCAGGATTGGTCACAGTTCCAGCTACCGATTGCTGCCACACCATCCTCGTCGCCCCAGATGGCCGGGGAGGTCGTGGTACCGAGATCTGTGGCATCTCACCGTCGGTCGACCGTGAGCACGACGTCATTGCCACCATGAGACGGGCTAGCCAGCCGCGGTCTGCCAAGATCTACCACAACTCGTGGAAGATATTCTTATCTTAGTGTTCTGCTCAGGGAGTGTCTCCCTGGCCATCGGCATTGCCTACTTTGCTTTCCCTCCTGCAATCTGGTTGGGAAAGAGGTTGGTCGCTCGGCTCCCTTTAAGGGCAAGTCTCGGCACTATCCGTGTTCTTTTCAGAAGCGTCTAGCACGTCTTCCTAAGGTGCGCACGTTACTACAGGGGGTTTGTCATATTGTGCCCCCGTACAAGCGGCCGTTAGATCCATGGGATCTGAACAGGGTACTAGTTGCTCTCCAGAAGCCGCCTTTCGAGCCTCTGAGGGAAGTTTCCCTTTCGCGCCTGTCACAGAAAGTGGCCTTTCTGGTTGCGATCACGTCGCTTCGGCGAGTGTCTGAGCTGGCGGCTCTGTCATTCAAGGCTCCCTTCCTAGTATTCCACCAGGACAAGGTGGTGCTGCGGCCTATTCAGGAGTTTCTCCCTAAGGTTGTATCCGCGTTTCTTCTTAATCAGGATATATCCTTACCTTCCTTTTTGTTCTCATCCGGTTCTCCGGTATGAAAAGGATTTACAGTTGTTAGTTCTGGTGAGAGCACTCAGAATCTACATTTCCCGCACGGCGCCCATGCGCCGCTCTGAGGCATTTTTTTGCCCTTGTCGCTGGTACGCGCAAGGGGTTGCAGGTTTCTAAAGCCACCATGGCTCGATGGATCAAAGAACCAATTCTTGAAGACTACCGTTCTGCGGGGCTTCCGGTTCCTTCAGGGCTGAAGGCCCATTCTACCAGAGCCGTAGGTGCGTCCTGGGCATTACGACACCAGGCTACGGCTCAACAGGTGTGCCAGGCAGCTACCTGGTCGACCCTGCACATTTTTCACCAAACATTATCAGGTGCATACCTATGCTTCGGCGGACGCCAGCCTAGGTAGAAGAGCCCTGCAGGCGGCAGTGGCTTCCCCATAGGGGAGGGCTGTCTTGCAGCTCTAACATGAGGTATTTCTTTACCCACCCAGGGACAGCTTTTGGACGTCCCAATCGTCTGGGTCTCCCAATAGAGCGCTGAAGAAGAAGGGAATTTTGTTACTTACCGTAAATTCCTTTTCTTCTAGCTCTTATTGGGAGACCCAGCACCCGCCCTGTTGTCCTTCGGGATTTTTTTGTTGTTTGCGGGTACACATGTTGTTCATGTTGAACGGTTTTTTCAGTTCTCCGATGTTACTCGGAGTTAATTTGTTTAAACCAGTTATTGGCTTTCCTCCTTCTTGCTTTGGCACTAAAACTGGAGAACCCGTGATATCACGGGGGGGTATAGCCAGAAGGGGAGGGGCCGTGCACTTTTTAGTGTAGTGCTTTGTGTGGCCTCCGGAGGGCAGTAGCTATACCCCAATCGTCTGGGTCTCCCAATAAGAGCTAGAAGAAAAGGAATTTACGGTAAGTAACAAAATTCCCTTCTTTTTTTTTGGAGCGGCAAAAAAACCCGCACTCCGCAGTTGTCCGTCACCATCCGTCACAAGTTATAATGGATGTCTATGGTGTGGATATCGGCGTAATCCGTCACACAACTTAATCCAGCGCTGGATTCCGTCATGCTCTACTGAGCATGCCCAGCATGTTTGGCACACCCACCGGGCTGTCCCAAACATGAACGGATCACGACGAATCCGTCAAACGGACGCACAACGGATGTAACGGATCAATTTTTTTCCACAGAATTGCTGTGAACGGAATCCTGTGACATAACACATCCGTTGTGAGTTGACATCTAAAAAAAAAACGACGGATCCATCATTGTGTCGCAACGACGGACCTGACTATTTTAAAACAACGGAAATGTGAGCTTAGCTTTAATTTATGAGGAAAGAAAAGCCGTCCAGACATTCAAACAGAGGAGAAAATACAGACACTGCTACATATTAATTCCCCGTCGTGCCCCATGTACTTTCGCCCATCCGTGTAGGGTCCCTCTACATGTAACCCACCGAAGCGTTTCACCCACAGTTCTGGGGACCTCTTCAGGGGCGTCAACTTGTTATGTGGGGAGAAGAGGGAGTAAAAAGGGGGTCTGTGGTTGTAGAACACCCCAAAATTACCTGTAGAGTGCAGCATGGCTAAATCGGTCTAGACAAGTGAGCACTATGCATGTGGGCCTTAAATGGAGGAGAGATAAACGTCCCCCTCCATCGCCGTCTGACTTCACTGTAAGGTGTGCCCGGCATTAGCTGAACTGCAGGGAGCGAGAAACCCCATGATGTGACAGAGGGTGGGCGGCACGTTTAGACGGGTTCCCTATGTGTGAGCATCCATGCGCCTCCAGGCCCTGCCCCCGTCCGCGCCTCCATGCCCTGCCCCCGTCCGCGCCTCCATGCCCTGCCCCCGTCCGCGCCTCCAGGCCCTGCCCCCGTCCGCGCCTCCAGGCCCTGCCCCCGTCCGCGCCTCCAGGCCCTGCCCCCGTCCGCGCCTCCAGGCCCTGCCCCCGTCCGCGCCTCCAGGCCCTGCCCCCGTCCGCGCCTCCAGGCCATGCCCCCGTCCGCGCCTCCAGGCCATGCCCCCGTCCGCGCCTCCAGGCCATGCCCCCGTCCGCGCCTCCAGGCCCTGCCCCCGTCCGCGCCTCCAGGCCATGCCACCGTCCGCGCGTCCGTGATGAAGCCGTAGCGGTTACTGTCAGTACAGTTCCAAGTGCCGCCTACGAGGCGCGTAAGCAATGGACCACATATACCCGCTGGAGGCTCCGCGCTCTCTTTGGGCCACATTATTGGAGCAGTGCCTTGAATGGAAAGGATTAATGGGCTAAATAATTCATGATGGGTTTGTATTTCAAATCTAGTATGAGGCATAGCTAATATCATACATATCTGCTCATCTGCAATCCCTAAGGCCTTCAGTATAAACCCATGGGTGTGACCAGTGTGTGATGAAAATACAGAAATGTCCGCACTGGTCATACTTTATCCAAAATCCTGGTAAAATCACTAATGGACCCCAAGTTATAGGGGGTGACTGCAGTTATGTAGGGCAAAGAGGGGCCGAGAAAAAGGGTTTATATAAAGAAATGAAAGGTCCCTACATAAATATATACAAGGAGACCAGTGCTTGGTTTATTTGGCAAGGAACGTCCATGATGGTCAGGTAATATCAGGCTGGCCATGATATAAAACGCTATCCACCTTACAGGGGAGGGGGAAGTAGTAGGAGAGAAAATAAGGAGGGGGGATAGGGATAATTTTAAAGAAAGGGGCTACAATTCTACTGCTCATTGACGAATAAGGGGACAGATGTACGGAGCCAAAAAATCCATTTAGTTTCTTCAGCAAAATTTTGTCAAATTTTCCCCCCTTGAGAGTGGTTTGATGAGGTACCAATACCTATGAATTTAATTGCCATACTGTTACCCCCATGTTCCAGGTTGATGTGGGTAAGATACACCATGTCCACACTTATAACAGCACCCTGGCCTGAAAAGGAGCCAAGTTCTCAATTTTTGCAGGGTAAAATGGTCGTCAGTGATCTGATCGCCTATTGACCGATTCCCTCCTAATTGATCACAAATGTCTTCATCCGTTTTTAAAATGTCCCAGTGTTTCTGTAAGATTTTTTTTTTTAAAAAAGTTGTGGGGCTCCATGATCAAAAGCCATAGTCAAAAGAATTTTCTTTTCTTCGGCGCTCCATTGGGAGACCCAGACGATTGGGTGTATAGCTACTGCCTCCGGAGGCCACACAAAGCATTACACTAAAAAGTGTAAGGCCCCTCCCCTTCTGGCTATACACCCCCCGTGGGATCACGGGATGCTCAGTTTTCAAGCTTTGTGCGAAGGAGGTCAGACATCCACGCATAGCTCCACTGTTTAGTCAGCAGTAGCTGCTGACTATATCGGATGGAAGAAAAGAGGGCCTATATAGGGTCCCCAGCATGCTCCCTTCTCACCCCACTTGCGGTTTGTTAAGGTTGAGGTACCCATTGCGGGTACGGAGGCTGGAGCCCACATGCTGCTTTCCTTCCCCATCCCCCTAAGGGGCTCTGTGGAAGTGGGATCTTACCGGCCCCCAAACCCTGAGGCCGGGCTCCATCCACAGACCCAGAGAACCTGCTGGAGGAGCTGAGTACCGTCAGGGACAAGGCCCTGCAACATTCAGGTACTCTGTGTCCCCGCACAGACAGGCCACGCACACTCCAGACTTGCTGGGTGTGCTAGTGCGCCGGGGGCACTAGCGCTGCGCGCTCGGGTTAGTCACTGCAGCTTAGCTGAGTGACTTTATGTGTTGGGAACTACCGCGCCGGGAGCGGCGGCGCGGCTGGGACTTGTAGTGCGCCGGGGACTCGCGCTGACCGCGCTTTTACGGCGGCAGCGCTCATAAATCTAGTCCCCGGCTTTTGCGGCCTGGCTCCGCTTCGTTCCCGCCCCCTCCCTGTCAATCAGGGAAAGGGAGAGACGCTGTTCTATAGTCAGCGCAGAGGGCTGGAGTCTTATTTACATACTCCAGCCCTCTCACTGGGCACAGTGGGGACGCAAGTTTCCCGCTCTTGGTCTAAACACGCCCAGGGCCCGCCCCTCTCCACAGGACGCCGGCAGCCATTCCTGCATGCAGTCTGGCTGGAGAACGGACACAGGCTCTGGGGGACTCAGACAAGGGGCTCTGGCGACCACACACCCGCGTTTATGCGGGCGGTAAGCTGCACAGAAGTGCTGGCCCCACTAGTGCCTCAGTGTTATTTGGTACACTTTTTCCCTGTACCATATATATTTATATTGCACTGTACGGTCGCTTCTTGGCTTATACCCTATATTGCTCTGAGGAGACAACAACATGTCATCCGCAAAACGCAAGGGTGCCAAGGCACAGGCGGTATGCACTGCTTGTGTCGCATGTGGGGCTAATCTACCGGCAGGTTCCAATGACCCCCATTGTGTGCAATGTTCAATCCCTGTGCCACTTCGGCAGCCAGAGTCTATGGTAGTAGTGGCCCAGGCAGAGACGCCTGTGAACCCTGCCCCGGTGACGGGGACAGAATTTGCAATTTTTGCTGATAAGATGTCTGTGACTATGACAAAAATCCTGGAGACCTTGCAGTCCAGGCCAGTTTCTCAGACCATGGACACGGCTGTGTCTATGCTCCCCGGTCCCCCTCAGTTGGAACTAATCCGTACTTCAAGGGGGTCCCAGGCATCACAGGCTGAAGACTCTGACTCGGATGACAGTCCCAGGCAGCCTAAGCGAGCTCGCTGGGAAAGACCCTCGACGTCATCACACTGGTCAGGGTCTCAACGAGAAGAGTCTCTGTATGAGGAGACAGAGGTGGGTGATCAGGAGTCTAATCCTGACACCGCTCTCAATCTAGATACCCCTGATGGTGACGCAATGGTAAATGACCTTATAGCGGCCATCAATAGACTGTTGGATATTTCTCCCCCAGCCCCTTCAGCAGAGGAGGCAGCTGCACAGCAGGAGAAGTTCCATTTTCGGTATCCCAAGCGTAAATTGAGTACTTTTCTGGACCACTCTGACTTCAGAGAATCAGTCCAGAAACATCATGCTTATCCAGACAAGCGTTTCTCCAAACGTCTTAAGGATACCCGTTATCCCTTTCCCCCTGACGTGGTCAAACGCTGGACCCAGTGTCCAAAGGTGGATCCCCCAATTTCCAGGCTTGCGGCTAGATCCATAGTTGCAGTGGAGGATGGGGCTTCACTTAAAGATGCCAATGACAGACAGATGGACCTGTGGTTGAAATCTGTCTATGAAGCTATCGGCGCGTCGTTTGCTCCAGCATTCGCGGCCGTGTGGGCACTCCAAGCTATTTCCGCTGGTCTGGCACAGGTGGACTCTATCATACGTCCAGCAGTGCCGCAGGTGGCGTCCTTAACTACGCAAATGTCTGCGTTTGCGACATACGCTATCAATGCAGTACTGGACTCTACGAGCCGTACCTCAATGGCGTCCGCCAACTCTGTGGTTTTGCGCAGAGCCTTGTGGTTAAAGGAATGGAAAGCAGATTCTGCTTCCAAGAAATGTTTAACCAGCTTGCCGCTATCTGGAGACAGACTGTTTGGTGAGCAATTGGCTGAAATCATTAAACAGTCCAAGGGTAAGGACTCCTCCTTACCCCAGCCCAGATCAAGCAAACCTCAACAGAGGAAGTGGCAGTCGAGGTTTCGGTCCTTTCGAGGCTCGGGCAAGCCCCAATTCTCCTCGTCCAAAGGGACTCAGAAGGAGCAAAGGAGTTCAGATGCCTGGCGGGCTCACTCACGCCCCAAGAAAGCAACCGGAGGACCCGCTTCCAAGCCGGCTGCCTCATGACTTTCGGCCTCCTCTCTCCGCATCCTCGGTCGGTGGCAGGCTCTCCCGCTTTTGCGACATTTGGCTGCCACAGGTCAAGGACCGGTGGGTAACAGACATTTTGTCTCACGGGTACAGGATAGAGTTCAGTTCTCGTCCTCCGCCTCGGTTCTTCAGAACTTCCCCACATCCCGACCGAGCAGATGCCCTTCTGCAGGCGGTGGGCTCTCTGAGAGCAGAAGGAGTGGTGATCCCTGTCCCTCTTCAGGAACAAGGGCAAGGTTTTTACTCCAATCTCTTTGTGGTGCCAAAAAAGGACGGCTCATTCCGTCCTGTTCTGGACCTAAAACTGCTCAACAAGCATGTGAACGCCAGGCGGTTCCGGATGGAATCCCTCCGCTCCGTCATTGCCTCAATGTCTCAAGGACATTTCCTTGCATCAATAGACATCAAAGATGCTTATCTCCACGTGCCGATTGCTACAGAGCACCAACGCTTTCTACGTTTCGTGATAGGAGACGACCATCTACAATTCGTAGCTCTGCCATTTGGTCTGGCGACAGCCCCACGGGTTTTCACCAAGGTCATGGCGGCAGTGGTAGCAATCTTGCACTCTCAGGGACACTCGGTGATCCCTTACTTAGACGATCTGCTTGTCAAAGCACCCTCTCAAGAGGCATGCCAACTCAGCCTGAATGTTGCGCTGGAGACTCTCCAGACTTTCGGGTGGATCATCAACTTTTCAAAGTCCAATCTGTCACCGACCCAATCACTAACGTATCTTGGCATGGAGTTTCATACTCTCTCAGCGATAGTGAAGCTTACGCTGGACAAGCAGCGGTCTCTGCAGACAGGGGTGCAGTCTCTCCTTCAAGGTCAGTCGCACCCCTTAAGGCACTTCATGCACTTCCTAGGGAAGATGGTGGCAGCAATGGAGGCAGTCCCGTTTGCGCAGTTTCATCTGCGCCCACTTCAGTGGGACATTCTCCGCCAATGGGACGGGAAGTCAACATCCCTGGACAGGGAAGTCTCCCTTTCCCAGACGACCAAGGACTCTTTGCAGTGGTGGCTTCTTCCCACCTCTGTATCACAGGGAAGATCCTTCCTACCCCCATCCTGGGCAGTAGTCACGACGGACGCGAGTCTGTCAGGGTGGGGAGCAGTTTTTCTCCACCACAGGGCTCAGGGTACGTGGACTCAGCAGGAGTCCACCCTTCAGATCAATGTTCTGGAAATCAGGGCAGTGTATCTGGCCCTACTAGCCTTCCAGCAGTGGCTGGAAGGAAAGCAGATCCGAATTCAGTCGGACAACTCCACAGCGGTGGCATACATCAACCACCAAGGAGGGACACGCAGTCGGCAAGCCTTCCAGGAAGTCCGGCGGATTCTGATGTGGGTGGAGGACAGAGCATCCACCATATCCGCGGTTCACATCCCGGGCGTGGAAAACTGGGAAGCAGACTTCCTAAGTCGCCAGGGTATGGACGCAGGGGAGTGGTCCCTTCACCCAGACGTGTTTCAGGAAATCTGTCACCGCTGGGGGGTGCCGGATGTCGACCTAATGGCGTCTCGGCACAACAACAAGGTCCCGACCTTCATGGCGCGGTCTCGCGATCAAAGAGCTCTGGCGGTAGACGCCTTGGTGCAAGATTGGTCGCAGTTCCGGCTCCCTTATGTGTTTCCACCTCTGGCACTCTTGCCCAGAGTGCTACGCAAGATCAGATCCGATTGCAGCCGCGTCATACTCGTCGCCCCAGACTGGCCGAGGAGGTCGTGGTACCCGGATCTGTGGCATCTCTCGGTCGGCCAACCGTGGGCACTACCAGACCGACCAGACTTACTGTCCCAAGGGCCGTTTTTCCATCGGAATTCTGCGGCCCTGAACCTGACTGTGTGGCCATTGAGTCCTGGATCCTAGCGTCTTCAGGATTATCCCAAGGGGTCGTTGCCACCATGAGACAGGCTAGGAAGCCCACGTCTGCTAAGATATACCACAGAACGTGGAAGATATTCTTATCCTGGTGCTCGGCTCAGGGAGTGTCTCCCTGGCCATTTGCATTGCCTACTTTTCTTTCTTTCCTGCAATCTGGGTTAGAAAAAGGTTTGTCGCTCGGCTCCCTTAAAGGGCAAGTCTCGGCGCTATCCGTCTTTTTTCAGAAGCGTCTAGCACGACTTTCTAAGGTGCGCACGTTCCTGCAGGGGGTTTGTCATATCGTACCCCCATACAAGCGGCCGTTAGATCCATGGGATCTGAACAGGGTACTAGTTGCCCTCCAGAAGCCGCCCTTCGAGCCTCTGAGGGATGTTTCACTTTCTCGACTATCACAGAAAGTGGCTTTTCTGGTAGCGATCACATCTCTTCGGAGAGTGTCTGAGCTAGCAGCGCTGTCATCCAAGGCTCCTTTCCTGGTCTTCCACCAGGACAAGGTAGTGCTGCGCCCCATTCAAGAGTTTCTCCCTAAGGTGGTATCCTCTTTTCATCTAAATCAAGATATCTCATTGCCTTCCTTTTGTCCTCATGCAGTTCATCGGTATGAGAAGGATTTACATTTGTTAGATCTGGTGAGAGCACTCAGAATCTACATTTCCCGCACGGCGCCCCTGCGCCGCTCGGATGCACTCTTTGTCCTTGTCGCTGGTAAGCGCAAAGGGTCGCAGGCTTCCAAAGCCACCCTGGCTCGATGGATCAAAGAACCAATTCTTGAAGCCTACCGTTCTGCTGGGCTTCCGGTTCCTTCAGGGCTAAAGGCCCACTCAACCAGAGCCGTGGGTGCGTCCTGGGCATTACGGCACCAGGCTACGGCTCAACAGGTGTGCCAGGCAGCTACCTGGTCGAGTCTGCACACTTTCACCAAACATTATCAGGTGCATACCTATGCTTCGGCGGACGCCAGCCTAGGTAGAAGAGTCCTGCAGGCGGCAGTTGTCTCCCCGTAGGGGAGGGCTGTCTTTGCAGCTCTAACATGAGGTATTTCTTTACCCACCCAGGGACTGATTTTGGACGTCCCAATCGTCTGGGTCTCCCAATGGAGCGCCGAAGAAGAAGGGAATTTTGTTACTTACCGTAAATTCCTTTTCTTCTAGCTCCTATTGGGAGACCCAGCACCCGCCCTGTTGTCCTTCGGGATTTTTGGTTTTTTCGGGTACACATGTTGTTCATGTTGAACGGTTTTCAGTTCTCCGATGTTACTCGGAGTGAATTTGTTTAAACCAGTTATTGGCTTTCCTCCTTCTTGCTTTAGCACTAAAACTGAGCATCCCGTGATCCCACGGGGGGTGTATAGCCAGAAGGGGAGGGGCCTTACACTTTTTAGTGTAATGCTTTGTGTGGCCTCCGGAGGCAGTAGCTATACACCCAATCGTCTGGGTCTCCCAATAGGAGCTAGAAGAAAAGGAATTTACGGTAAGTAACAAAATTCCCTTCATCCTGTATTGCTGTGCTTTAGGTGTCAGACGTTCTTCCCTCTTCTGTGTATAGTATGGGGTAGGCCTCTCTCAGTACATGATCTGGATACTCTATCATCCATCTATTATAATTATCACAGGTGACAGTTATGTGGTCTCTGGCCATAGAAGGTCAAAGCGTTTGGCTGCACAGACTGCTCCCTGACTTTCTATTGTTCCTGCTGACAGTATTCATTAGTATAGGCAGCTTTCCTGCTGGATTCATTTCTCCCTTTTGGACTCTGCAGGCGCTTGTTTCTCACCCAGCTGCTGACCGTCAGTATTCTCCATGTACTTAAATACCCCTTCCTTCCTTGCACTGGTGCTGGTGATATTCCTTTCTCGCCTTTTCATTGGGGGACACAGACAGTGGGTATTATGGTGTCTCCAGGGAGGCGTGACACTAGATTTGCAAAAGTGTTAGCTCCTCCCCCCACAGCATATAACCCCAGCTAGGCGGGAACTAGCTCAGTTTTTTCTAGTGTCAGCAGGGAGGCTGACACGTCTGGCCTGAGCTCCACCAGAGGTGCCTCAGGCCAGCTTATTTTGTTTTTATTTTTACTTTTTATTTTGTTTTCTTTTTCTTATGCATTCTATTTTTGATAGGGGCAATACCAGGGTGCCTTGCCACCCCCGTTCCCCCCGTGTACGGGCAGAGGAAACCTGGCGTGCTCAAACCGTCAGTCTTCCCTCGCGCCCAAGTGGTCGGGTCTGCATACCCCTCCAGGCTCCCTGGAAGCACCTCACACCAAGGTAGCTCCAGAGGGCTAGCAGAGCCGAGGACCTGCTTCAGCCTTGAGCCGAAGATGCGTCCCTGAGATCCCCGCATCCATCACCGACCTGTCTTCAGACGGAGCCAGGAGCAGGTAGGGAGACGACGAGTCATCTGTCCCCCTGCCGCCTGAAAAGGCGGCGGTGGGGCAATGCAGGCCGTGATCCCGGGGAGCATCATTAATTTAGCCCCCAGCTTCGGCCTGCATTCTAGCAACGCCCCCTCTCACTGCTCTGGAAGCTGCTCCCTCACTCAGGAGCAGCTACTTTCCGATTGGCCGTCACACTTAGGCGGGCTTTGCATGTTGCGACATCGCAAGCCGATGCTGCGATGTCGCACGCGATAGTCCCCGCCCCCGTCGCAGGTACGATATCGTGTGATAGCTGGCGTAGCGAAAATTATCGCTACGCCAGCTTCACATGCACTCACCTGCCCTGCGACCGTCGCTCTGGCCGGCGACCCGCCTCCTTCCTAAGGGGGCGGGTCGTGCGGCGTCATAGCGACGTCACACGGCAGGCGGCCAATAGCGGCGGAGGGGCGGAGATGAGCAGGATGTAAACATCCCGCCCACCTCCGTCCTTCCGCATAGCCGGCGGCAGGTAAGGAGATGTTCCTCGCTCCTGCGGCTTCATACACAGCGATGTGTGCTGCCGCAGGAACAAGGAACAACATTGTACTTGTCGCGGCATCGGCATTATGGAAATGTCGGTGAATGCAACGATGATACGATAACAACGCTTTTGCGCTCGTTCATCGTATCATCTAGCATTTACACAGTACGATGTCGAAAGTGACGCTGGATGTGCGTCACTTTCGATTTGACCCCACCGACATCGCACGTGCGATGTCGCAACGTGCAAAGCCGCCCTGAGACTAATCAGCCTCCGGGGGCCGTCTCTCTCCTCCAGGCTGCCAGGAATGCTGAACGCCATTTTCCACGTGGGGAGCAGACTTTTCTCTGCACTTCTGCAGCACTATATACCGCTCTGCTCAGCGGTATATCGCTGTCTCTCTAGCGGTGTGTGTCTGCTGGCTAGCGGTGTATATCAGCTATTAGCAGTATATACTGGCTCTGCCTGCAGGTATATGCCGGCTGTGCATAGCAGTCACTTTATAATACTGCTAGTGGCTCCTCACTCATATAACTCTATAGGACTTTAGGACTCTATTGCTGACATGCGTAACCGCAAGGGTGATAAAGCTTCCCAGGCGTCCTCTATGGACCTGTACTATGCCTGTACAACCTGTGGACGCTCGTTTTCTAACGAAGCTATCCACTATGCTGGGGCTGCGATGCCCCTTCTACCGTGTCACATCAGACCCCGTTGCCGGACCAGGATGCCGTGCAGTCTCTGGATTCTGTTCCGTCCACCGGCCAGGCAGCTCCCCCGTCTGATGACGTAATGACTGCATGGGCTCTTCTAATGTCTAAAAGGTTTGATGACCTTGCCGCTCATATATCCCAGCTGTCCTCAGGCTCCCACAGCCTTCCCCTGGCTCAGCTCCCTCAGAGGAGCCCGCCTGCTTCGTCTGGTGTCTCTTCTCCAGAACGTAAAAAGGCGTTTCCAAAAGGCGCCATTGCGACCTCTACGCCTCATCCGACTCGGACGATAGTCAGTCTGACCGAGGTTCCGTGACCTTTAGTAGTCACGATTCTCAAGACTCTGACTCTGATTCAGATGTCCTTTTTGAGCCTAGGCATATAGAAGACACACTAATTTCGGCTGTCAATCGCTGTCAATCTCTGATCAGCCTCCTGACCCGACTTCTCAGTCAGCAATCAAGCGGGCCAAGAAGCCTCCTAAATCCTTTGCTCAGGATCCGGTTTTTCGGCAAATTATATCTAAACGGTGGGATCACCCTGATAGAAGGTTTAATAAAAAACTCTTCTCTTCATTCGTTTATCCCTTTCCCTCTGAAATGGTTAAGCCCTGGTCAGTACCCTCCGTTGTGGATCCGCCAGTATCCAGACTGGCTAAACACACGGTCATGTCTGTTTCAGACAACGCGTCTCTCAAGGACTCGTCCGACTGCGCAGTTGATGCTGCGGTCAAATCTATTTTCCAGGCTTCGGGCTCCTCTCTTCGCCCCCTGTTTGCCTTAACATGGGTCACGAGAGCTATGGGGGGGTGGAGCAAGAACCTATGCAGGATGCTTCGCTCTTGTAATATTCCCCCGGCGGCTTTTGAGATCCTTGATTTCTTCTCTCTAGTCTCTAATTATTTTCTTCACGGCTCCCTAGATGCAGCTAGTTTGTCAGCCCTATCGGCAGCCAATGCTGTCTTTGCCCGCAGAGTCCTTTGGCTAAAAATATGGAATGCGGACAGTGCCTCCAAGAAATCCCTGTCCACACTCCCCTTCCATGGCCTGCGTCTGTTTGGAGAATCCCTGGACAAACTCATATCTGAGACGACTGGTGGTAAAAGTACCATTCTACCTCAAAAGCGGCCTGTATCCAGGAATTTAAAAAAAAAAAATCTCCTTTCGGCCTGCCCCCCAAAAACCATCAGCCCAAGGATCGTCCCAACGCTCAGATCGAGGATCCGGTCCCTCAAGGGGCTCTTCTTGGCGTTCCCACTCCAAGCAACCTAAACCCAAAGGACCTCGCTCTGTACAGGCCCCCTCAGCATGATGCCAGGTATCCCTCAGATCCGACTCCTGTTGGAGGGCGGCTTCTGCTTTTTCGGGATATCTGGCTAGACCACACTCACGATGCTTGGGTTCGAGAAATCGTCACCTCAGGTTACTAGATCAATTTCCATTCCCTGCCGGCCAACAGGTTTCTGCGTTCTTGTCTTCCAAAGTCCAAAACGCAAAGCCAGGCCTTATTTCAGGCCATAGCCTCTTTACAGAAAGCAAATGTTATCATTCCAGTGCCCCTGGAGCAGCGCGGCAAAGGTTTCTATTCAAACTTTTGTCGTTCCCAAAAAAGATGGCTCTGTCCGCCCTATCTTGGACCTCAAACGACTGAACAAATTTGTACGCAGTCGAACTTTCCGAATGGAATCAATGAGATCAGTGCTAGCCGCCATGGAACCTGGAGAATTCCTAGCTTCCATAGACGTTCAAGATGCTTAGTTACACATTCCCATATGTGTCTCTCATCAACGGTTCCTTCGCTTTGCCGTAGGACACTGTCATTTCCAATTCAGGGCCCTCCCCTTTGGGCTGGCCACTGCGCCTCGGGTCTTCACAAAGGTCATGGCGGCCGTCATGTCCATTTTACACCCCAGAGGCATCCTGGTCGTTCCCTATTTGGACGACCTTCTTGTCAAAGGGAGCTCTCTTCAGGTTTGCTCAGAAAGCATGCAGATTTGCCTAGACACGCTGTCACGGCTAGGATGGCTTATCAACTTCAACAAGTCATCCCTCATTCCTCATCAGCGCATCACCTTTTTAGGTATGCTGATAGACACGGCTCAGTCCCGGGTTTTTCTTCCAGAGGACAAGAGGTCTTCCCTGATCCGGGCCGCCCAATCCCTCCGCTCTCGCCGTCACACATCCCTTCGGAATGGAATGAGAGTGTTAGGCAAGATGGTGGCTGTGAGGTAAATCCGGAGATATGACGATAAATCATGATATTCAAGTATGTCAGGAAGCCCTCTCCTGGTGTCACCCCCCCTTTCCTTCACACAACTGGTTTAGCAACAAATCCCATGGCCATCTCCTGTGATATGGAGATGAGGTGGTGTGGGAACAAAGGACACAGGATGACTCCCTGCCGTCACCCTGTAACAAGAGTTGTATCTCATTATAAGGCTATGGAACTAGCCAGACAGAACGACTCCAGTAAAAAATGGTTCATATCTCGCAAGCCATATTTCCGATAAATATGGCAACCATAAAAATGGTGTCTCCGCATGCGGACGATGCTGGCACACCCTTTTTATGGGAGCAGGACCTGGGGGAAATGCCCCAGGCGTGATATCAGCCAATGGGGAACTGGCAGACAGGTCATGAGTCCCCTCGTTCTGTAGCTAAATTCATAACTGTCACAATGAGAGCGTTGACGTCCGTCTACGACGCTCCCAGGCAAAGTTATAGCCAAAATCCCCTTTCTGGATAATTCTGACTAAAAGCGGGGGGGAGTGGCAGTGCTCCCTCTGAGGTCACGAAGGTAGGAGGGGACCTGGATTTGCCCAGGTTGATAACCCTACTTCGGCCATTTTCCAGTGTTCTTTTCGCTGGGGGCACGTGTAGGAAACATCTGTGGGAAGGATCCTAGAAACCTGGGTACAGCGCCCCCCTGTGGCCAGACGCAACAAGGTAACTGCTGGAACTGTGTATGCCTGTTTGTAACCCATGCTTTGATTGTAACTGTACTCTGACATATGTATATTCTGTAGATTCCCTATTGTATATATTGTAGTGTCTAGTGTGCTTTAGGCTGATTAAATTATATAATTAATCTTGGGCTGTTCTGTTATCTCGATCTTGAATCCCACGTCTGTGTGTTCGGCTAATAGTTACCGTAAATCGGTTGGTGGCAGCGAATTGTGCCAAGGATTATTGTGGGGAGGCCAGTGAGATTCGGGGAGATTTTATATATTCCGCCCGCGGAGGTCGGGGGAATATATACCTTACTCTCACCGGGGACCCTTCAATAATCGGCATAAGTAGTATAGCGGCCTCCTTGCTTATTGTCGGGCAATTCCATAATTGGCCTGACTATAAGAGGGGCGCTAGAGAGCGCGTCACGTGCTCTGTCTGTCGGTCGGGAGGTATAAAGGAGGGGTGACCCCCACTTGTTACCCCCCGATTGTGACGTACTGGTAGCCAGCGCGGGGGATTTCTGAGTGACCCCCCCGGTGGTTTGTGACATATTGGTGGCATAGCGGTGGGATCGAGATAATAGTGTGTGTGAGTGTGAGACCCATACTCCCAGACACTAAAGACTGCCTGCAGCAGCTGTGGCTGCTGGGGTCTTCAGACTAGCTCAACATTAGAGTGTCAGAGTGCAGATACTGTAAGGTGTGTGGAGGCATCAGGTGTCAGTTCTGTGTCAGTGACCAAAAGTCTGCAAGAATGGCTGATGGCACCAGGAGCAGAGCTATGCAACTGGCCAATGCTAAGGCAGGAGCCGAAGGGAGGACGGTGCTGTGGACAGTAATGAGGAGGTTGCCCACGAGTCCTCCAGGAGCTCGACGCCAGAAAACCGTTCTGCCGAGGACATTGCGCAACCTGGCACTGCTGGACAAGATGAGGAGGAGCTCACCCAAGGTTCCTCAACGAGCCAGATGCCAGCCCTCCGCTCTGAAAGGGACAGTGAATCGCCTAGCTCTGCAGCGTGCCGCAGATCACCACGTGCCATTCCACCGAGCCTGGGAGGCTCGGATAGCCTTCTTCAAATGGCTATGGCCCTTCTCCAGGCTGGAGACCAGAAGGGCTACAAGGAACTCCTGGCAGAGCGCAGGGCAGAGCGGCAGGCAGCGCGTGACGCTGAGGCTGCGGAGCGGCACGCAGAGCGTGAGGCTGCGGAGCGAGAGCGGCAGGCAGCGCGTGAAGAGCGAGAGCGACAGGCAGACCGTGACTACCAGCTGCAGCTAGCTCAGCTCCGGCCCTCATCAGCCACACGTGACCTTCGAGACACCAAACTTCCAAAGGTCCGTGTTGAGGACTTCCCAGTGCTGGAGAAGGATGGAGACTTGGACTCTTTCTTGACTGCTTTTGAACGGACTTGCTTGCAGCACCATCTGGACAAGGACCAGTGGGCCAAATACCTGACCCCCCGTTTAAGGGGTAAGGCCCTGGATATCCTTGGGGACTTGCCTGCTGAGGCAGATCAGGGCTACGACACCATCAAGCGGGCCCTGATCCAACAGTACAACCTCACTCCAGAGTCCTACCGCAAGAAGTTCCGGAGCCTACAGAAGGGACCAAAGGACTCCTGGGCTGACCACCGGCGGGCACTTGCCCGAGCTGCCGACCACTGGACCCAAGGCCTGCAGCTTTCCACCGGACCGGAGATCCTGGACTTGTTCATCACGGAGCAACTCTTGTGGAACTGCCCTGAGGATCTCCGCCAGTTCATCCGAGACCAGAAGCCAAAGGGGTCCACGGCTACAGCTGCCCTTGCCGATGACTACACACCAACAACCGGGCCCCTGAGGCCAGGAGAGCGGCCACCAGCAGCACCTGGAGAGGGGGTAAGATGAATTCTGCGACTGCCCCACCTGCCCCTAGACTGCAGGGGGTGTCCCCCTCAACTCCCCTCTCCAGGCCCGTGGCAGAGCCAAGACGGTGCCACCAGTGCAACCTACCTGGACACTTCAAGGCCATGTGCCCTCAGCGTCCCAAGGCCCCGGCTCCGTCCCCGTCCCAAGGGCCGCCCAAGGTGTATTGTGTGGGTGGGGGTGGTGGTAGGTCCCTGGACAGCTTCCAACCTGTCACCGTCGGCCGGTCTGTGACCATAGGACTGCGAGACAGCGCCTCGGAGGTGACTCTGGTGCGGCCTGAGATGGTGTCCCCCCAAGACTTGATCCCTGGAAAAACCCTCGCTGTCTCCGGGATTGGAGGCATTGACCCGGCGCTGCCTGTTGCTGACATTTATGTGGACTGGGGCGCAGGGCGAGGGGTGAGAGAGGTGGGGGGTAACTGATCGGATCCCTGCAAACGTGCTACTTGGGACAGATTTGGGGCAGATAACCTCCCAGTTTGGGCCCCAACCAAGGGCTGAACCTTCAGCCAGTACTGACATGCCTCCGGACAATGTTAATGTGTTATCTATGAATGATGTAAGGGAGGAGGGAGTGAACTCTGATATTTCTGCTTGCATAGACACCATAGACACACACACTCAGCTGCAGCTGTGACAGGGGAGGGGGTCAGAGAAAGGTGTGACAATGCCTCTACAAGTAACCAGCCTGTGAGCTGGGATCTGTTGCCCTCTGCAGGGATAAGCAGAGAGCAGGGTGCTGCAGGGGGAGGACCAGTGTGTGGGGTGGGGGCTACCACAGCAAATGTGGGGTCCCCAGAGATTTCACAGCGGGGTTCTGTTGCTGCAGGAGGGGAACAGGCAGGTGAGATTGGGGCCGGTCCAGGAGCGGAAGTGCTCCCAGGTAAGATCTCGGTGCATGGTTCCCCCACAACCGGGGTGTCAGGAAGCCAGGTAGGTCTGCCTGAACCGGCGACTTGGTCAGGAACGGAGGAGGAGCAGGCACGACCCCACGGTCGCAGCGGCTGTGGCCGCTGTCACCCGCAGTGGGAGTGCTGGAAGCCAAGGGGCCTCCCGGAGGTCCGATAGCTCTTCCCCTTCTGACCAAGTGGCAGCCGAGTCAGGTGGAGGCCAGGACACAGGTCCCGGGGTACTGACTGAAGATGTGACAGTCTCGTCGATTCTGGCCACATCTAGTCAGGGGTTTCAGGCAGCGTTAGAAGCTGACGACAGCCTGAAAGCTCTTAAGGAGCAGGCGGCACAGCCTCCCTCGGACTCGGACCCGGAGCGAGTGGTCTGGGACCAAGGACGGCTGTACCGGGCCACGGTCCAGCAGGGTTCAACCGGAGGCGTGGCCCAGGGGACCGACAGTTGGTGGTACCCTATCCGTTCCGGACGGAGTTGTTGCGGATCGCACATGAGATTCCGATGGCCGGACACCTAGGGATCGCTAAGACCAAGGCCAGGTTAAACCAGCATTTCTACTGGCCAAAAATGGGGGCCGATGTGGCTGCCTACTGCCGTTCGTGTGAAACCTGTCAGAGAGTGGGGAAGGCGGGGCCACGCCCCAAAGCCCCACTAGTATCTCTGCCAATCATCGATGAGCCTTTCAGGAGGGTGGCTGTGGATCTGGTCGGCCCGCTGGCCATCCCCAGCAGCTCCGGGAAACGCTTCCTACTGACGGTAGTGGACTATGCCACCCGGTACCCAGAAGCAGTGGCCTTGTCGTCCATTCGGGCTGACAAGGTGGCCACCGCATTGCTGGAGATTTTCTCCCGAGTGGGTTTTCCCCAGGAAATGCTCACTGACCGGGGGACCCAATTCATGTCCCAGCTGATGGAGGCCCTCTGTAAGCAAGTCCAGGTGCGACATCTGGTGGCCAGCCCGTACCATCCACAGACTAATGGCCTGTGCGAGCGGTTCAATGGCACCTTAAAGCAGATGCTTAAGATGTTGGTCGACTCCCATGGGCGTGACTGGGAGCGGTATCTCCCACACCTGTTATTTGCTTACCGGGAGGTTCCACAGGCCTCAACAGGATTCTCACCGTTTGAGCTCCTGTACGGGCGACGTGTGCGGGGCCCCCTGGCTCTGGTGAAAGAGGCTTGGGAAGGGGATTTGGCCACCCCTGGAGTGTCGGTTATCGAGTATGTCATGCGCTTCCGGGACAAAATGCAGGCCTTGACGCAACTGGTACACGACAATATGGCTCAAGCCCAGGCCGATCAGAAGCGTTGGTACGACCAGAACGCTTGTGAGAGGACCTACCAAGTGGGTCAAAAGGTGTGGGTACTGGTCCCCGTACCACAGGACAAGCTTCAGGCAGCCTGGGAAGGCCCATACCTCGTGTACCAGCAGCTCAACCCTGTGACGTACCTGGTCACCCTGGACCCTGCCCGTGGAAGGCGGAAGCCCTTCCATGTGAACATGATGAAGGCACATCATGAGCGGGAGGCATGTGCGCTCCCCGTGTGCAACCTGCCCGAGGAGGGAGAAGCGGAAACCCTCTTGGATATGCTAGCCCAGGTTAGGGCAGGCGGATCCATTGAGGATGTGGAGGTTGGCCACCAGCTCTTGGAGGACCAACGGTCCCAGCTGTGGGCCACCCTACACCCCTTCCGGGGGTTGTTTACCAACCAGCCCGGAAGGACTGACTTGGCTGTCCATCACGTGGACACTGGGGATCATCCCCCGATCCGGCGTTCAGCATATCGGGTCTCCCTGGAGGTGCAGCAACACATGCGCCAGGAGATTGACGAGATGCTGAAGCTGGGGGTGATCCAGGCATCCAACAGCGCTTGGGCCTCGCCTGTAGTCCTCGTCCCTAAGAAGGACCGAACCACTCGGTTCTGCGTGGACTACAGGGGGCTCAATGCTGTCACGGTCGCCGATGCGTACCCAATGCCACGCATCGATGACCTGCTCGATCAGTTGGCCGGGGCTCAGTACCTGACCATCATGGATCTGAGCCGGGGATATTGGCAGATCCCCCTGACTCGCAAGGCCAGGGAACGCTCTGCCTTTATTACCCCATTTGGACTGTACGAGTCCACGGTGATGCCATTCGGGATGAGGAATGCCCCTGCCACTTTCCAGCGGATGGTCAACACCCTGCTCAAGGGACTTGAAGGGTACGCGGCCGCGTACCTGGATGACATTGCCGTCTTCAGTCCCACCTGGGAAGATCACCTAGAGCATCTAGCACAGGTGCTCAGGCGGGTCCACCGGGCAGGTTTGACCATCAAGCCGGGCAAGTGTCAGCTGGCCATGAGCGAGGTCCAGTACCTCGGTCACCGGGTAGGCGGGAGAACACTGAAGCCCGAGCCTGAGAAAGTGGAGGCCATCGCATCCTGGCCCACCCCCAGGACCAAGAAGCAGGTGATGTCCTTGTCACAAACCACCGGGGGGGTCACTCAGAAATCCCCCGCGCTGGCTACCAGTACGTCACAATCGGGGGGTAACAAGTGGGGGGTCACCCCTCCTTTATACCTCCCGACCGACAGACAGAGCACGTGACGCGCTCTCTAGCGCCCCTCTTATAGTCAGGCCAATTATGGAATTGCCCGACAATAAGCAAGGAGGCCGCTATACTACTTATGCCGATTATTGAAGGGTCCCCGGTGAGAGTAGGGTATATATTCCCCCGACCTCCGCGGGCGGAATATATAATATCTTCCCGAATCTCACTGGCCTCCCCACAATAATCCTTGGCACAACTCGCTGCCACCAACCGCTTCACGGTAACTATTAGCCGAACACACAGACGTGGGATTCAAGATCGAGATAACAGAACAGCCCAGGATTAATTATATAATTTAATCGCCTAAAGCACACTAGAAACTACAATATATACAATAGGGAATCTACGGAATATACAGTTATGTCAGAGTACAGTTACAGTCAAAGCATGGGTTACAAACAGGCATACACAGTTCCAGCAGTTACCTTGTTGCGTCTGGCCACAGGGGGGCGCTGTAGACCAGGTTTCCAGGAACTCCCACAGATGTTTCCTGCACGTGCCCCCAGCGAGAAGAACCTTGGAAAATGGCCGAAGCAGGGTTATCAACCTGGGCAAATCCAGGTCTCCTCCTACCTTAGTGACCTCACGGGGAAGCACTGCCACTCCCCCTGCATGGATCAGAATTATCCAGAAAAGGGGATTTTGGCCATAACTGTGCCTGGGAGCGTCGTAGACGGACGCCAATGCTCTCATTGTGACAGTTATGAATTTAGCTGCAGAACGAGGGGACTCATGACCTGTCTACGAGTTCCCATATGGCTGATATCACGTTTGGTGTGTTTCCCAATGTCCTACTTCCATAAAAAGGGTGTGCCAGCATCGTCCACATGCGGAGACACCATTGTTATGGTTGCCATATTTATCGGAGATATGGCTTGCGAGATATGAACCATTTTTTACTGGAGTCGTTCTGTCTGGCTATTTCCATAGCCTTGCTAACTAGCTAGCAGCTCCTACTACAGGGTGACGGCAGGGAGTCATCCTGTGTCCATTGTCCTAAAGCCACCTAATTTCCATATCACAGGACATGGCCATGGATTTGTTGCTAAACCAGTTGTGTGAAGGGAAGGGGGTAGTGACACCAGGAGAGGGCTTCCTGACATGACTTGAATGTCATGATTTATCGTCATATCTCCGGATTTACCTCACACCTCCCCCCTTTTGAGGGCGCTAGGGGGCAGCACACTCCGGTGTTCCCCCGTGCGCCCGTCCGCGACCTCTCCTTGTCGGGACAGCCCGTCTGCGTTACCGTGGTCACGGCCCCTTTTGTGGCGAATGGTGAAGTTGTATTGCTGGAGCGCAAGGCTCCATCGCAACAATCGCCCATTCGTCCCAGAGACGGTGTGCAACCAGCTGAGGGGATTGTGGTCCGTCTCCACGATGAAGTGGCGCCCGTATAGATAGGGTTGCAGACGCTGCAGGGCCCACACTATGGCCAGGCACTCCTTCTCCATCGTGGAATAGGCAACTTCCCTTGGTAACAGCTTCCTGCTCAGGTACAAGACTGGGTGCTCTTGGCTCGCAGAGTCCACCTGGCTGAGCACCGCACCGAGGCCGAAGTCACTGGCGTCGGTCTGTACTACAAACGGCCGCGTGAAGTCGGCTGCCTGTAGCACGGGCGGGCTGGACAGGGCGTCCTTTAGGGCCTGGAAGGCTGTCTCGCAGTCCATTGTCCAATCGACTGCAGAGGGCAGCTTCTTCTTGGTGAGGTCCGTCAAGGGCTTTGCCAGGCTACTATAGCATGGAACAAACCTCCTATAGTACCCAGCGGTCCCCAAGAAGGACATCACCTGCTTCTTGGTCCTGGGGGTGGGCCAGGATGCGATGGCTTCCACCTTCTCAGGCTCGGGCTTCAGGGTTCTCCCACCTACCCGGTGACCGAGGTACTGGACCTCGCTCATGGCCAGCTGACACTTTCCCGGCTTGATGGTCAAACCTGCCCGGTGGATCCGCCTGAGCACCTGTGCTAGATGCTCTAGGTGGTCCTCCCAGGTGGGACTGAAGACGGCAATGTCATCCAGGTACGCGGCCGCGTACCCTTCAAGTCCCTTGAGCAGGGTGTTGACCATCCGCTGGAAAGTGGCAGGGGCATTCCTCATCCCGAATGGCATCACCGTGGACTCGTACAGTCCAAATGGGGTAATAAAGGCAGAGCGTTCCCTGGCCTTGGGAGTCAGGGGGATCTGCCAATATCCCCGGCTCAGATCCATGATGGTCAGGTACTGAGCCCCGGCCAACTGATCGAGCAGGTCATCGATGCGTGGCATTGGGTACGCATCGGCGACCGTGACAGCATTGAGCCCCCTGTAGTCCACGCAGAACCGAGTGGTTCGGTCCTTCTTAGGGACGAGGACTACAGGCGAGGCCCAAGCGCTGTTGGATGCCTGGATCACCCCCAGGTTCAGCATCTCGTCAATCTCCTGGCGCATGTGTTGCTGCACCTCCAGGGAGACCCGATATGCTGAACGCCGGATCGGGGGATGATCCCCAGTGTCCACGTGATGGACAGCCAAGTCAGTCTTTCCGGGCTGGTTGGTAAACAACCCCCGGAAGGGGTGTAGGGTGGCCCACAGCTGGGACCGTTGGTCCTCCAAGAGCTGGTGGCCAACCTCTACATCCTCAATGGATCCGCCTGCCCTAACCTGGGCTAGCATATCCAAGAGGGTTTCCGCTTCTCCCTCCTCGGGCAGGTTGCACACAGGGAGTGCACATGCCTCCCGCTCATGATGTGCCTTCATCATGTTCACATGGAAGGGCTTCCGCCTTCCACGGGCAGGGTCCAGGGTGACCAGGTACGTCACAGGGTTGAGCTGCTGGTACACGAGGTATGGGCCTTCCCAGGCTGCCTGAAGCTTGTCCTGTGGTACGGGGACCAGTACCCACACCTCTTGACCCACTTGGTAGGTCCTCTCACAAGCGTTCTGGTCGTACCAACGCTTCTGATCAGCCTGGGCTTGAGCCATATTGTCGTGTACCAGTTGCGTCAAGGCCTGCATTTTGTCCCGGAAGCGCATGACATACTCGATAACCGACACTCCAGGGGTGGCCAAATCCCCTTCCCAAGCCTCTTTCACCAGAGCCAGGGGGCCCCGCACACGTCGCCCGTACAGGAGCTCAAACGGTGAGAATCCTGTTGAGGCCTGTGGAACCTCCCGGTAAGCAAATAACAGGTGTGGGAGATACCGCTCCCAGTCACGCCCATGGGAGTCGACCAACATCTTAAGCATCTGCTTTAAGGTGCCATTGAACCGCTCGCACAGGCCATTAGTCTGTGGATGGTACGGGCTGGCCACCAGATGTCGCACCTGGACTTGCTTACAGAGGGTCTCCATCAGCTGGGACATGAATTGGGTCCCCCGGTCGGTGAGCATTTCCTGGGGAAAACCCACTCGGGAGAAAATCTCCAGCAATGCGGTGGCCACCTTGTCAGCCCGAATGGACGACAAGGCCACTGCTTCTGGGTACCGGGTGGCATAGTCAACTACCGTCAGTATGAAGCGTTTCCCGGAGCTGCTGGGGATGGCCAGCGGGCCGACCAGATCCACAGCCACCCTCCTGAAAGGCTCATCGATGATTGGCAGAGATACTAGTGGGGCTTTGGGGTGTGGCCCCGCCTTCCCCACTCTCTGACAGGTTTCACACGAACGGCAGTAGGCAGCCACATCGGCCCCCATTTTTGGCCAGTAGAAATGCTGGTTTAACCTGGCCTTGGTCTTAGCGATCCCTAGGTGTCCGGCCATCGGAATCTCATGTGCGATCCGCAACAACTCCGTCCGGAACGGATAGGGTACCACCAACTGTCGGTCCCTGGGCCACGCCTCCGGTGAACCCTGCTGGACCGTGGCCCGGTACAGCCGTCCTTGGTCCCAGACCACTCGCTCCGGGTCCGAGTGAGGCTGTGCCGCCTGCTCCTTTAGAGCTTTCAGGCTGTCGTCAGCTTCTAACGCTGCCTGAAACCCCTGACCAGATGTGGCCAGAATCGACGAGACTGTCACATCTTCGGTCAGTACCCCGGGACCTGTGTCCTGGCCTCCACCTGACTCGGCTGCCACTTGGTCAGAAGGGGAAGAGCTATCGGACCTCCGGGAGGCCCCTTGGCTTCCAGCACTCCCACTGCGGGTGACAGCGGCCACAGCCGCTGCGACCGTGGGTCGTGCCTGCTCCTCCTCCGTTCCTGACCAAGTCGCCGGTTCAGGCAGACCTACCTGGCTTCCTGACACCCCGGTTGTGGGGGAACCATGCACCGAGATCTTACCTGGGAGCACTTCCGCTCCTGGACCGGCCCCAATCTCACCTGCCTGTTCCCCTCCTGCAGCAACAGAACCCCGCTGTGAAATCTCTGGGGACCCCACATTTGCTGTGGTAGCCCCCACCCCACACACTGGTCCTCCCCCTGCAGCACCCTGCTCTCTGCTTATCCCTGCAGAGGGCAACAGATCCCAGCTCACAGGCTGGTTACTTGTAGAGGCATTGTCACACCTTTCTCTGACCCCCTCCCCTGTCACAGCTGCAGCTGTGTGTGTGTCTATGGTGTCTGTGCAAGCAGAAATATCAGAGTTCACTCCCTCCTCCCTTACATCATTCATAGATAACACATTAACATTGTCAGGAGTCATGTCAGCACTGGCTGAAGGTTCAGCCTTTGGGGCGGGGCCAAACTGGGAGGTTATTTGCCCCAAATCTGTCCCAAGTAGCACGTTTGCAGGGATCCGATCAGTTACCCCCACCTCCCTCACCCCTCGCCCTGCGCCCCAGTCCACATAAATGTCAGCAACAGGCAGCGCCGGGTCAATGCCTCCAATCCCGGAGACAGCGAGGGTTTTTCCAGGGATCAAGTCTTGGGGGGACACCATCTCAGGCCGCACCAGAGTCACCTCCGAGGCGCTGTCTCGCAGTCCTATGGTCACAGACTGGCCGACGGTGACAGGTTGGAAGCTGTCCAGGGACCTACCACCACCCCCACCCACACAATACACCTTGGGCGGCCCTTGGGACGGGGACGGAGCCGGGGCCTTGGGACGCTGAGGGCACATGGCCTTGAAGTGTCCAGGTAGGTTGCACTGGTGGCACCGTCTTGGCTCTGCCACGGGCCTGGAGAGGGGAGTTGAGGGGGACACCCCCTGCAGTCTAGGGGCAGGTGGGGCAGTCGCAGAGTTCATCTTACCCCCTCTCCAGGTGCTGCTGGTGGCTGCTCTCCTGGCCTCAGGAGCCCGATTGTTGGTGTAGTCATCTGCCAGGGCAGCTGTAGCCGTGGATCCCTTTGGCTTCTGGTCTCGGATGAACTGGCGGAGATCCTCAGGGCAGTTCCACAAGAGTTGCTCCGTGATGAACAAGTCCAGGATCTCCGGTCCGGTGGAAAGCTGCAGGCCTTGGGTCCAGTGGTCGGCAGCTCGGGCAAGTGCCCGCCGGTGGTCAGCCCAGGAGTCCTTTGGTCCCTTCTGTAGGCTCCGGAACTTCTTGCGGTAGGACTCCGGGGTGAGGTTGTACTGTTGGATCAGGGCCCGCTTGATGGTGTCGTAGCCCTGATCTGCCTCAGCAGGCAAGTCCCCAAGGATATCCAGGGCCTTACCCCTTAAACGGGGGGTCAGGTATTTGGCCCACTGGTCCTTGTTCAGATGGTGCTGCAAGCAAGTCCGCTCAAAAGCAGTCAAGAAAGAGTCCAAGTCTCCATCCTTCTCCAGCACTGGGAAGTCCTCAACACGGACCTTTGGAAGTTTGGTGTCTTGAAGGTCACGTGTGGCTGATGAGGGCCGGAGCTGAGCTAGCTGCAGCTGGTAGTCACGCTCTGCCTGGCGCTCTTCACGCGCTGCCTGCCGCTCTGCCCTGCGCTCTGCCATGAGTATCTCGTAGGTATCCCGGTCTCCAGCCTGGAGAAGGGCCATAGCCATTTGAAGAAGGCTATCCGAGCCTCCCAGGCTCGGTGGAATGGCACGTGGTGATCTGCGGCCCGCTGCGGAGCCTGGTGCTTCACTGTCCATTGCAGAGCGGAGGGCTGGCATCTGGCTCGTTGAGGAACCTTGGGCGAGCTCCTCCTCATCTTGTCCAGCAGTGCCCGGTTGTGCAATGTCCTCGGCAGAACGGTTTTCTGGCGTCGAGCTCCTGGAGGGCTCGTGGACAACCTCCTCATCGTCTCTGGCCTGAGCATCGGCCATTCCTTTGGCTTTGCTCCTGGTGCTATCAGCCATTGTTGCAGACTTTGGTCACTGACACAGAACTGACACCTGATGCCTCCACACACCTTACAGTATCTGCACTCTGACACTCTAGTGTTGAGCTAGTCTGAAGACCCCAGCAGCCACAGCTGCTGCAGGCAGTCTTTAGTGTCTGGGAGTATGGGTCTCACACTCACACACACTATTATCTCGATCCCACCGCTATGCCACCAATATGTCACAAACCACCGGGGGGGTCACTCAGAAATCCCCCGCGCTGGCTACCAGTACGTCACAATCGGGGGGTAACAAGTGGGGGGTCACCCCTCCTTTATACCTCCCGACCGACAGACAGAGCACGTGACGCGCTCTCTAGCGCCCCTCTTATAGTCAGGCCAATTATGGAATTGCCCGACAATAAGCAAGGAGGCCGCTATACTACTTATGCCGATTATTGAAGGGTCCCCGGTGAGAGTAGGGTATATATTCCCCCGACCTCTGCGGGCGGAATATATAATATCTTCCCGAATCTCACTGGCCTCCCCACAATAATCCTTGGCACAACTCGCTGCCACCAACCGCTTCACGGTAACTATTAGCCGAACACACAGACGTGGGATTCAAGATCGAGATAACAGAACAGCCCAGGATTAATTATATAATTTAATCGCCTAAAGCACACTAGAAACTACAATATATACAATAGGGAATCTACGGAATATACAGTTATGTCAGAGTACAGTTACAGTCAAAGCATGGGTTACAAACAGGCATACACAGTTCCAGCAGTTACCTTGTTGCGTCTGGCCACAGGGGGGCGCTGTAGACCAGGTTTCCAGGAACTCCCACAGATGTTTCCTGCACGTGCCCCCAGCGAGAAGAACCTTGGAAAATGGCCGAAGCAGGGTTATCAACCTGGGCAAATCCAGGTCTCCTCCTACCTTAGTGACCTCACGGGGAAGCACTGCCACTCCCCCTGCATGGATCAGAATTATCCAGAAAAGGGGATTTTGGCCATAACTGTGCCTGGGAGCGTCGTAGACGGACGCCAATGCTCTCATTGTGACAGTTATGAATTTAGCTGCAGAACGAGGGGACTCATGACCTGTCTACGAGTTCCCATATGGCTGATATCACGTTTGGTGTGTTTCCCAATGTCCTACTTCCATAAAAAGGGTGTGCCAGCATCGTCCACATGCGGAGACACCATTGTTATGGTTGCCATATTTATCGGAGATATGGCTTGCGAGATATGAACCATTTTTTACTGGAGTCGTTCTGTCTGGCTATTTCCATAGCCTTGCTAACTAGCTAGCAGCTCCTACTACAGGGTGACGGCAGGGAGTCATCCTGTGTCCATTGTCCTAAAGCCACCTAATTTCCATATCACAGGACATGGCCATGGATTTGTTGCTAAACCAGTTGTGTGAAGGGAAGGGGGTAGTGACACCAGGAGAGGGCTTCCTGACATGACTTGAATGTCATGATTTATCGTCATATCTCCGGATTTACCTCACAGTCCTTCTTAGGGACCGCCGGGTACTATAGGAGGTTTGTTCCATGCTATAGTAGCCTGGCAAAGCCCTTGACGGACCTCACCAAGAAGAAGCTGCCCTCTGCAGTCGATTGGACAATGGACTGCGAGACAGCCTTCCGGGCCCTAAAGGACGCCCTGTCCAGCCCGCCCGTGCTACAGGCAGCCGACTTCACGCGGCCGTTTGTAGTACAGACCGACGCCAGTGACTTCGGCCTCGGTGCGGTGCTCAGCCAGGTGGACTCTGCGAGCCAAGATCACCCAGTCTTGTACCTGAGCAGGAAGCTGTTACCGAGGGAAGTGGCCTATTCCACAATGGAGAAGGAGTGCCTGGCCATAGTGTGGGCCCTGCAGCGTCTGCAACCCTATCTATACGGGCGCCACTTCATCGTGGAGACGGACCACAATCCCCTCAGCTGGTTGCACACCGTCTCTGGGACGAATGGGCGATTGTTGCGATGGAGCCTTGCGCTCCAGCAATACAACTTCACCATTCGCCACAAAAGGGGCCGTGACCACGGTAACGCAGACGGGCTGTCCCGACAAGGAGAGGTCGCGGACGGGCGCACGGGGGAACACCGGAGTGTGCTGCCCCCTAGCGCCCTCAAAAGGGGGGAGGTGTGAGGTAAATCCGGAGATATGACGATAAATCATGATATTCAAGTATGTCAGGAAGCCCTCTCCTGGTGTCACCCCCCCTTTCCTTCACACAACTGGTTTAGCAACAAATCCCATGGCCATCTCCTGTGATATGGAGATGAGGTGGTGTGGGAACAAAGGACACAGGATGACTCCCTGCCGTCACCCTGTAACAAGAGTTGTATCTCATTATAAGGCTATGGAACTAGCCAGACAGAACGACTCCAGTAAAAAATGGTTCATATCTCGCAAGCCATATTTCCGATAAATATGGCAACCATAAAAATGGTGTCTCCGCATGCGGACGATGCTGGCACACCCTTTTTATGGGAGCAGGACCTGGGGGAAATGCCCCAGGCGTGATATCAGCCAATGGGGAACTGGCAGACAGGTCATGAGTCCCCTCGTTCTGTAGCTAAATTCATAACTGTCACAATGAGAGCGTTGACGTCCGTCTACGACGCTCCCAGGCAAAGTTATAGCCAAAATCCCCTTTCTGGATAATTCTGACTAAAAGCGGGGGGGAGTGGCAGTGCTCCCTCTGAGGTCACGAAGGTAGGAGGGGACCTGGATTTGCCCAGGTTGATAACCCTACTTCGGCCATTTTCCAGTGTTCTTTTCGCTGGGGGCACGTGTAGGAAACATCTGTGGGAAGGATCCTAGAAACCTGGGTACAGCGCCCCCCTGTGGCCAGACGCAACAAGGTAACTGCTGGAACTGTGTATGCCTGTTTGTAACCCATGCTTTGATTGTAACTGTACTCTGACATATGTATATTCTGTAGATTCCCTATTGTATATATTGTAGTGTCTAGTGTGCTTTAGGCTGATTAAATTATATAATTAATCTTGGGCTGTTCTGTTATCTCGATCTTGAATCCCACGTCTGTGTGTTCGGCTAATAGTTACCGTAAATCGGTTGGTGGCAGCGAATTGTGCCAAGGATTATTGTGGGGAGGCCAGTGAGATTCGGGGAGATTTTATATATTCCGCCCGCGGAGGTCGGGGGAATATATACCTTACTCTCACCGGGGACCCTTCAATAATCGGCATAAGTAGTATAGCGGCCTCCTTGCTTATTGTCGGGCAATTCCATAATTGGCCTGACTATAAGAGGGGCGCTAGAGAGCGCGTCACGTGCTCTGTCGGTCGGGAGGTATAAAGGAGGGGTGACCCCCACTTGTTACCCCCCGATTGTGACGTACTGGTAGCCAGCGCGGGGGATTTCTGAGTGACCCCCCCGGTGGTTTGTGACAGTGGCGGTCATAGAAGCCGTGTTCTTTGCCTAATTCCATCTGCGCCCTCTACAACTGGATCTTCTATCCTCCTGGGACAAGAATCCAGCTTCCCTAGACCGGTCAGTCCGCCTATCTCTGTATACGCTCAGCTCCCTTGTCTGGTGGACTCAAGCCTCATCCCTATCTCAAGGGAAGTCCTTCCGCCCGGTCCACTGGCAAGTAGTCACGACGGATGCCAGCCTGATAGGCTGGGGGGCGGTGTTTCTCCACCACACTGTTCACGGACGCTGGTCTCCTTCCGAGCACTCCCTGCACATCAATGTTCTGGAGATCAGAGCCATGTTTTTGGCCCTTCAGAATTTTCAACCCTTACTATTGGGCCTCCCTGTTCGGATCCAGTCAGACAATGCCACGGCCGTGGCTTACATCAACCGTCAGGGAGGAACTCGCAGCAAGGCAGCGATGAAGGAAGTATCCAGGATTCTTCTTTGGGCAGAGAAGCACATCCCCATTATTTCAGCTGTCCATATCCCAGGGGTAGACAACTGGGCCGCAGACTTTCTCAGCAGGCAAGGTCTAGCGGCAGGGGAATGGTCCCTCCACGACGAAGTGTTCCATCAGATCACTTTTCGTTGGGGACTCCCGGATGTGGACCTTATGGCGTCTCGAATGAATGCCAAAATACGTCCCTTCATATGCCGGTCGAGAGACCCGCTAGCGATCGGCTCTGACGCCCTAGTCTTTCCGTGGCCGCAGTTCCGCCTATCCTACATCTTCCCTCAGTTTCCTCTCATTCCGAGAGTAATCAAGAAAATCATAGCGGAGGGAATCCCGGTGATCCTCGTGGCCCTTTACTGGCCCAGGAGAGCCTGGTACCCAGAGCTTCTCCAACTGCTCGGCGACACTCCCTGGCGTCTTCCCGACCGCCCGGATTTTCTGTCGCAAGGTCCAATATTCCACCAGAATACACCACAGCTGCATTTGACGGCGTGGCGCTTGAATCCTTGATTCTAGCAAAATCAGGTCTTTTCTTCTAAGGTAGTTCATACCATGCTTAATGCTCGGAAGCCCTCCTCCGCCAGTATCTACCACAGGACCTGGAAGACCTATCTTTCCTGGTGTGACCATCATAATCGGTCGCCCCTTACCTTTTCAATCCCTAATGTTCTTGCCTTTCTGCAAAACGGTCTGGACTCGGGACTAGCTCTCAGTACCCTTAAAGTTTCTGCCTTGTCAGTATTTTTCCAGAAGCGGCTGGCTTCTCGCCCTCAAGTCCGTACCTTTCTTCAGGGGGTGGCGCATTTGGTCCCTCCTTATCGCCACCCCTTAGATCCCTGGGATCTGAATCTGGTTCTCGGAGCTCTTCAGCTTCCTCCCTTCGAACCTCTGAGAGAAGTCTCTCTTCAACGACTGTCCTGGAAGGTTGCCTTTTTAGTCGCCATTACCTCTATCAGACGAGTGCCCGAACTAGCGGCTCTTTCCTGTCGCTCACCTTACCTCATTTTCCATCATGATAAGGTGGTCCTTCGGCCTTCCCCCGCTTTTCTCCCGAAGGTCGTATCTTCTTTCCACTTAAACGAGGACATTGTGTTGCGGTCATTCTGCCCGGTCCCGGTCCACTCTTTTGAAAAAGCCCTTCACACTCTAGATCTCGTCAGGGCTCTGCGGATCTACATCTCCAGAACAGCGCCGTTGCGCAAGTCCGATGCCCTCTTCGTCCTCTCACAAGGACACAAAAAGGGCAGTCCGGCTCCTAAATCCACGATTTCTCGATGGATCAGGTCTGCCATCTGTGAGGCATACAAAGCACGAGGTTCCGTTCCCCCTCAATCTGTGTGGGCTCACTCTACCCGAGCAGTGGGTGCCTCCTGGGCTATCCGCCATCAGGCTTCGGCGGCCCAACTTTGCAAGGCCGCTACCTGGTCCAGTGTGCACAGGTTTGCAAAATTCTACAGAGTGCATACGCATGCCTCCGCGGATGCTGCTCTTGGAAGACAAGTCCTTCAGGCGGCAGTGGCCCATTTATAAGTGGCCACTGATCGGTTTTTTCTTCGGCGCTCCATTGGGAGACCCAGACGATTGGGTGTATAGCTACTGCCTCCGGAGGCCACACAAAGCATTACACTAAAAAGTGTAAGGCCCCTCCCCTTCTGGCTATACACCCCCAGTGGGATCACTGGCTCACCAGTTTTCAAGCTTTGTGCGAAGGAGGCACACATCCATGCAATAGCTCCACTGTTTAGTCAGCAGTAGCTGCTGACTATATCGGATGGAAGAAAAGAGGGCCCATATTACAGGGCCCCCAGCATGCTCCCTTCTCACCACACTTGCGGTTTGTAAGGTTGAGGTACCTATTGCTGGTACGGAGGCTGGAGCCCACATGCTGTTTTCCTTCCCCATCCCCCTGAGGGGCTCTGAGGAAGTGGGATCTTACCGGCCCCAAAGCCCTGAGGCCGGGCTCCATCCACAGACCCATTGAACCTGCTGGATACGGAGCTGGGTACCATTCAGGGACATGGCCCTGCACCATTCAGGTACTCTGTGTCCCCGTACACACAGGCACAGCACACTCCAGACTTGCTGGGAGTGCTAGTGCGCCGGGGACAGTAAAGGGTTACAGTCACTGCAGCCTAGCTGAGTGACTTTATGTATTGGGAACTACCGCGCCGGACGCTCCGGGAGCGGCGGCGCGGCTGGGACTTGTAGTGCGCCGGGGACTTAGCGCCGACCGCGCTTTTACGGCGGCGGCGCTTATAAATTCAGTCCCCGGCTTTTGCGGCCTAGCTCCGCTTCGTTCCCGCCCCCACCCTGTCAATCAGGGTAGGGGAGAGACGCTGTACAATCAACAGCGCAGAGGGCTGGAGCCTTATTTACATGCTCCAGCCCTCTCACTGGACACTGTGGGACGCCGGTTTCCCGCTCTGACTTGGGGCACGCCCACGGCCCGCCCCTACTCACACAAGCTGGAGAAGGACGCCGGCAGCCATTACTGCAGGCCGAGCTGAGAGAACGGACTCTGGGCAACCAGGCACAGGACTGGGGCGACCACACACCCGCTTATAGGCGGGCGGTAAGCGGCACCTGAAGTGCTGACCCCACTAAATACCGCAGTTTGTCCAGTTGTATTTTATGCTTACACTGCATAGGTCGCTATTTTTGCCTATATGCCATCTCTGATGGCGACACATCAGCAGCAGGAAAGCAGGTGTGCTAAGGCACAGGCTTTCTATGCTGTTTTTATCTGAGGCACAAAAAAGCCTCAGAGCAATGCTGCTTGTATTGCAGGTGCTGCAGTGTTAATTTGTACTTATGCTTGTATGCTATACATTGCACTGTATGATCGCTATTCTAGGCTATATTCCCCTAGATGGCTAGTCTACAGCAGCAGAAAAGCAGGGGTGCCATGGCACAGGCTTTCTATGCTGCTTGTATTGCATGTGCGGCAGTGTTCATTTGTACTTTCTGCTTGTATGATATACATTGCACTGTACGGTCGCCATTCTTGGCTCTATACTCCTAGATGGCTAGTCGGCAGCAGCATATAAGCAACACAGGCTTTCGATGCTGTTTTTACTGCATGTGATACTGTTCCACGGCACTGAACCCCATTGTGTGCATTGCTCCCCTGTAGCACTTGGTCAGCCGGGGTCTCTCCTAGACGTGGCCAAAGGAACCACCTGTCAACCCTGTCCAAGGACAGGGACGGAGTTGCAGTTTCGGCTGATATATTGTCATGGGATAGAGGCTTGCAGTCCAGACAGGCCATGCGCAATCTGGTTCATTGCTCCCTGGCCACCCTCATTTGGAATAAAATCGGTGCTCCGGGGGGGGTCCCAGGAGGCTCTCTGTATGATGAGGCAGACGTAGCTCATCAGGACTTTGATCCTGACACCGCTCTCAATCCGGATACACCGGATGGTGACGCCATAAGGAATGATCCTATAGCGTCCATCAAGGGAATGTTGGATCTTTCTCCCTCAGCTCCCCCAGCGGAGGAGTCAGCTTCACAGCAGGAGAAGTCCCATTTCAGTAGCTCAAACGTATATTGAGTATTTTTCTGGCCACGCTGACTTCAGAGAAGCAGTCCAGGAACACCACGCTTACCAGATAAGCGTTTTTCTCCAAACGTATTAAGGATACACGTTATCCCTTTCCCCCTGACGTGGTCAAGCGCTGGACCCAGGGTCCATAGGTGGATTCTCCAATCTCCAGGCTTGCGGCTAGAGCCATAGTTGCAGTGGAGATGGGACTTCACTTAAAGATGCATTGACTGACAGATGGACTCTGGTTGCAATCTGTCTATGAGGCTATCGACGTGTCGGTTGCTCCGGCATTCACAGCCGTATGGGCACCCTAAGCTTTCAGCTGTTCTTGCGCAGCTGGTCTTGAGCATATGTACATCTGTGCCGCAGGGGCGTCCGTCACCTCGCAATGTCTGCATTGCGACTTACCCTATTAATGCTGTCCTGGAAGGACAGTCGAGGTTTCGGTCCTTCCCAGGCTCGGGCAGGTCCCAGTTGTCCTCGTCCAAAAGGGCTGAAAAGCCTCAGAGGGGCTCAGCTTCCGGCCGGGCTCAATCACGCCCAAGGAAGGCAGACGGAGGAACCGCTACCAAGGCGGTCTCCTCATGACTCTTAGCTCTCTCTCTCTCTCCGCATCCGCGGTTGATGGCAGACTCGCTCGCCTTTGGCGACATTTAGCTGCCACAGGTCACAGACCGGTGGGTGAGGGACATTGTGCCCACGTGCACAGGACAGAGTTCTGTTCTCGTCTTCCGACTCGATTCTTCAGACCGTCCCCACCTCCCCACCGAGCCGAGGCTCTTCTGCAGGCAGAAAGAGTGGTAATCCCTGTTCCTCTTCAGGAACAAGGCACGGTTTTCCTCCAATCTGGTTGTGGTGCCAAAAAAGGATGGCTCTTTCAGTTTCGTTCTGGACCTAAAACTGCTCAACAAGCACGTGGAGGCCAGGCGGTTCCGGATGAAACCCTCCGCTCCGTCATTGCCTCAAGGAAATTTCCTAGCATCAATAGACATCAAAGATGCTTATCTCTACGTGCCGATTGCTACAGAGCACCAATGTTTTCTACGTTTCGTGATAGGTGACGACCATCTTCAGTCCGTACCTCTGCCATTCGGTCTGGCGACAGCCCCACGGGTGTTCACCAAGGTCATGGCGGCAGGGGTAGCAGTCTTGCACTCACAGGGACACTCTGTGATCCCTTACTTGGACGATCTACTTGGCAAGGCACCCTCTCAAGAGGCATGCCAACTCAGCCTGAATGTTGCGCTGGAGACTCTCCAGACGTTCGGGTGGATCATCAACTTCTCAAAGCCAAACCTGTCACCGACCCAATCACTGACGTATCTTGGCATGGAGTTTCATACCCTCTAAGCGCTAGTGAAGCTTCCGCTGGACAAGCAGCGGTCACTACAGTCTGGGGTGCAGACTCTCCTTCAAGGTCAGTCGCACTCCTTAAGACGCCTCATGCACTTCCTCGGGAAGATGATGGCGGCAATGGAGGCGGTTCCGTTTACGCAGTTTCATCTGCGTCCACTTCAATGGAACATTCTCCGCCAATGGGACGGGAAGTCAACATCCCTGAACAGGAAAGTATCCCTTTCACAGACGGCCAAGGACTCTCTGTAATGGTGGCTTCTTCCCACCTCATTATCACAGGGAAGATCCTTCCTACCACCGTCTTGGGCGGTGGTCACGACAGACGCGAGTCTGTCAGGGTGGGGAGCAGTTTTTTCTCCACCACAGGGCTCAGGGTACGTGGACTCAGCAGGAGTCCACCCTTCAGATCAATGTTCTGGAAATCAGAGCAGTGTATCTTGCCCTACTAGCCTTCCAGCAGTGGCTGGAAGGAAGGCAGATCCGAATTCAGTCGGACAACTCCACAGCGGTGGCATACATCAACCACCAAGGGGGGACACGCAGTCGGCAAGCCTTCCAGGAAGTCCGGCGGATTCTGATGTGGGTGGAAGCCACGGCCTCCACCATATCCGCAGTTCACATCCCCGGCGTAAAAAATTGGGAAGCAGACTTCCTCAGTCGCCAGGGCATGGACGCAGGGGAATGGTCCCTTCACCCGGACGTGTTTCAGGAAATCTGTCGCCGATGGAGAAGGCCGGTCGTCGACCTAATGGCGTCCCGGCACAACAACAAGGTCCCAACCTTCATGGCACGGTCTCGCGATCAAAGAGCTCGGGCGGCAGACGCCCTAGTGCAAGATTGGTCGCAGTTCGGCTCCCTTATGTGTTTCCACCTCTGGCACTCTTGCCCAGAGTGCTACGCAAGATCAGATCCGATTGCAGCCGCGTCATACTCGTCGCCCCAGACTGGCCGAGAAGGGCGTGGTATCCGGATCTGTGGCATCTCACGGTCGGCCAACCGTGGGCACTACCAGACCGACCAGACTTACTGTCCCAAGGGCCGTTTTTCCATCGGAATTCTGCGGCCCTGAACCTGACTGTGTGGCCATTGAGTCCTGGATCCTAGCGTCTTCAGGATTATCCCAAGGGGTCGTTGCCACCATGAGACAGGCTAGGAAGCCCACGTCCGCAAAAATCTACCACAGAACGTGGAGGATATTCTTATCCTGGTGCTCTGCTCAGGGAGTGTCTCCCTGGCCATTTGCATTGCCTACCTTTCTATCTTTCCTGCAATCTGGGTTAGAAAAAAGGTTTGTCGCTCGGCTCCCTTAAAGGTCAGGTCTCGGCGCTATCCGTCTTTTTTCCGAGGCGTTTGGCACGCCTTCCTAAGGTGCGCACGTTCCTACAGGGGGTTTGCCATATCGTACCCCCGTACAAGCGGCCGTTAGATCTATGGGATCTGAACAGGGTACTAGTTGCCCTCCAGAAGCCGCCCTTCGAGCCTCTGAGGGAGGTTTCACTTTCTAGACTATCACAGAAAGTGGCTTTTCTATCACATCTCTTCGGAGAGTGTCTGAGCTGGCAGCGCTGTCATCCAAGGCTCCCTTCCTGGTCTTCCACCAGGACAAGGTAGTGCTGCGCCCCATTCAGGAGTTTCTCCCGAAGGTGGTATCCTCTTTTCATCTTAATCAGGATATCTCTTTGCCTTCGTTTTGTCCTCATGCAGTTCATCGGTATGAGAAGGATTTACTTTTGCTAGATCTGGTGAGAGCACTCAGAATCTACATTTCCGGCACGGCGCCCTTGCGCCGTTCGGATGCACTCTTTGTCCTTGTCGCTGGTAAGCGCAAAGGGTCGCAGGCTTCTAAGGCCACCCTGGCTCGATGGATCAAAGAACCAATTCTTGAAGCCTACCGTTCTGCTGGGCTTCCGGTTCCATCAGGGCTGAAGGCCCATTCTACCAGAGCCGTGGGTGCGTCCTGGGCATTGCGACACCAGGCTACGGCTCAACAGGTGTGCCAGGCAGCTACCTGGTCGAGTCTGCACACTTTCACCAAACATTATCAGGTGCATACCTATGCTTCGGCGGACGCCAGCCTAGGTAGAAGAGTCCTGCAGGCGGCAGTTGCCTCCCTATAGGGGAGGGCTGTCTTGCAGCTCTATCATGAGGTATTCTTTACCCACCCAGGGACAGCTTTTGGACGTCCCAATCGTCTGGGTCTCCCAATGGAGCGCCGAAGAAGAAGGGAATTTTGTTACTTACCGTAAATTCCTTTTCTTCTAGCTCCTATTGGGAGACCCAGCACCCGCCCTGTTGTCCTTCGGGATTTTTGGGTTTTTTCTGGTACACATGTTGTTCATGTTGAACGGTTTTTCAGTTCTCCGATGTTACTCGGAGTGAATTTGTTTAAACCAGTTATTGGCTTTCCTCCTTCTTGCTTTTGCACTAAAACTGGTGAGCCAGTGATCCCACTGGGGGTGTATAGCCAGAAGGGGAGGGGCCTTACACTTTTTAGTGTAATGCTTTGTGTGGCCTCCGGAGGCAGTAGCTATACACCCAATCGTCTGGGTCTCCCAATAGGAGCTAGAAGAAAAGGAATTTACGGTAAGTAACAAAATTCCCTTCTTTTTTTTTACAGTGTTTTGATATATGTTCACTGCAGTTGCAGTCGTTAGTCAGCTCTTAGTCTGATGATATACACTGTTAATAGTTCAGTTCCCACCCAGGGACTGCTTTGGGACGTCCCACTGTCTGTGTCCCGCAATGAAAAGGCGAGAAAGGAAAGGACATTTTTGTGTACTCACCGTAAAATGTCTTCCTTGGAGCCTTTCATTGGGGGACACCGCTCCCACCCTTGTGGTTTTGGGTGTCCTTCTCCTACTGCTTTTACACCAAACTGAGCTAGTTTCCTGCCTAGCTAGGGTATATGCTGTGGGGCGAGGAGCTAACGCTTGTGCAAATCTAGTGTCACGCCTCCCTGGAGACACCATAATACCCACTGTCTGTGTCCCCCAATGAAAGACTCCAAGGAAGACATTTTACGGTGAGTACACAAAAATGTCATTTTTTTTCCAATTAATTCAAGCCTTGGTTGCAAGCAGGTGGCTTGCTCTCATCTGTGTTGTTGCTGAAACTTTTCTGAACTCCTACCTGAGTCATCTGTGGATAAGTAGTTCATGCTTTTTTCCCCCCAGTGTACCCTCCTTGTGTCTTCTCTAGTGTTTAGTGGGATTGACGACGAGCTCATCCCATCCATTCCCTATATAGGGCCCAGCACTAGAAATATGTAGGGTCAGGTATCTGGCTTGGCACATTGGTGTGGAACCTATCTAGGGTGGTGAGGGACCCCAGGGACAAGCAGTAGGTTTGGTCAGGTCACAATCTTCCCTTTTGCCGTTTGCTTGGTATTTCCCCATACCTAGTGTGACAATAATCTGGCTGAATTTTTGTTATGGTCAATGTAAAAAGGGTAAGATACACAGTAGACAACTTGATCAAGGAAAGCAGACCCCTTTTATACCCAAAACAGTTTAGGTATGTTCACACAGGGCATTTTTCCCTTGGTTCTATACAAATCCATGCTAATAAAACACTGCCTTTATAGTCCCAGCAAAGCCTATGGCATTCCTGAAAACACACACACACACACACACACACACACACACACACACAGGCATTTTTTTTCCTGACTGCTTTGTCTACCTCCTTGGTTTTTGCAAGGGTGAGCATGTCCATTCTTTTCAGCATTTTTGTCACAGGTTTTCACCCTACAAGTCATTGAGGAAATGCAAAAAACGTGGTTTAAAAAAATGCAGAAAACCACCAGGCCAGGGGACTCCCTGCCACAAGATAAGGTTTTGCTACAAAAAAAAGTACCAAAAACGCCCTGTGTAAACATTGCCTTAGAGTTGGCGAATTCCAATGGTGGATGGGCTCTCACACACAGATCTGAGTCACTGCCTGGCCTCTTGCTGTACTGTCTGGATCTCTGTGAGAGAAACCACCACTAGCCAACCCTTATTATTGTAGGGTCATTTGAGTGCGATTCTTTTGGGGGGTGTCTGCTTTGCTTAATAAAAGACCTACTGTTTTCTTTTTACATGTATGTATGTAGCTGCCTGCTCATTTTTTTTTTTTTTTCTGAACTGTAACTAGGGCTTATTTTTCAAGCATACACTCAAAATCTTGAAAAATTATGCTGGGGCTTATTTTCAGGGTAGGTCTTTATTTTCAGGGAAATGGTACATCGTCGATGTATCCGGCAAATACTTTGAACGAGCCTACCATACTGTCATGAGTGTCTTCGGTGAATACTCAAGTGTCCTCCTTCCAGCTTAGGAACAAATTGGCATAATTGGTGGGCACAATGGCGCCCCATTGCTGTGCCCCTGAGCTGGTGGTGGATTCTGCCATCACAGGTGAAGATGTTGTCATTCGAAACAGAACTAAGACGTTAAACCAAAAAAAGTTGTGTCTGATGTGGTAGCCCTCTTGATAAAAATTATTTGACTGCCTAAATCCCCTTCATGTGGGGGATCGAGGGGTACAGGGCTTCAATGTCAATACTCGTAAACCACTCATCTTTTTCAACATGGAAGTCTTCCAAACGATTAAGGATGTCCATGGTATCTAGTATCTGAAAGTAAAGCCAGAAGAAAAGGCCTCAAGATTCAATCCAAGTAAATCCCTATTTTAAGTCTTATACTATCTATGCCAGAAATTCTAGGCCAATTCTAAACCCATTCACCCCTCGGCCATTTTTCGTTTTGTTTTTTTTTTTGTTTTTTTTTTCCCTCTCCTTTTTCCAAGAGCCATAACTTTTTTTATATTTTTCCGTCAATATTGCCATATGAGGGATTGTTTTTCGTGGGAGGAGTTGTACTTTTGAATGAAACCATTCCCAAATGCAATGAAATTTAAAAAAAAGTGCAATTTCATAATTTTATTTTCATTTATTTTTTATTTACAGTGTTCACTATATGGTAAAACTGACCTGGTATTATGATTCCCCAGCTCCGTACGAGTACGCAGATACCAAACAAGGCTTTCTTTTAATCTAAGTATTGAAAAAAAAAATTCCGAGGTTTGTGAAAAAGGAATTTTAGCTTTTGGCACCATTTTCCAAAAAACGTAAAATTCTATTTTTTTTTATTTTTTTTTTTAGCTGTAGTATGTTTGTTTAAACGTAATAAGAATATCTGTGTATGTAAATAATAAAAATGTAGATGTAGTTGTATAATAATCTGTCTATGTAGCAATTGCACAGATATATAATACTCCCTGTTCAAAGTTGTATAGTCATGAAGGGGTTACCAAGGATAAGTGAACAGATGTACAAATAATGGAAGTTTTCAAATAATGAGCAAAAGTCTGATCAGTAATGTTCACACAGAATGTGCAAGGAACAAAGATGTGTTTTACAAGATGCTGTGAGAAATTAAGGAGTGGAGAACTCCCTGTTTAGCTTCAAGGCTAAAGTAGCTTTTCTGTATAATTGGGTGTCTTCCAATACACGAGTTCAGTTGGTGATGCTGGCTCAAGGAGAACATGTCTTATGTATTCATTGCCTGATACATTGATATATCGGCACTGGTATACAGCTAATACGGCACAGTCTCTGGATATCCCAAACGAAGACTCCATTAGCAGTCTTCACCCAAATTCCTCCCTTGACATTACTAGTCCCCTTACAGGACTTGAAGTTGCGTATCATCCAATCACTTGGATGATCACTGCTCTATACAGCAGAAATACTGCCTTCCTATGAAGTCAGAGTCCACAAGAAGATAGTCATCATAGACATAGGGATCATCATCTGACCCCTGCCTGTCATAACAACCCATCAGCAGACCTGTGCAGGGAAGTCCTGTAATGATAATCTCCTGCTGATTAACCAGTGATTTTATCAAGCAACTCAGTAAGTGACACATTGTTGGAATTAGGGTCTCTGCCCCTACATTATGGCAAAAACCTGGTGACAGATTCCCTTTAATGGGTTTGTATATTTGATACTAACAATTTGATTTCTTTTTTTTAACCAGACCTTTAAAAATAAAATAATATAAAAAGCACTATCGGAGAGAGTTGAGAAATCTCCATCAGTTTCCTTTTTGCCTATGAGAAAAAGTGACCAAACTCTGATGGTTATCATTCCTTTTTGTGTCTGAATGAGGTCTAAGGTTAAGGATTTATTCCGCACAATATCTGATTTTTTTCCAGCACCCATGACAGCACCACGAGAGAGTGGATCCGCCCTTCAAGGACAGGAAACCTCCAGGATAAAAAGGGGCGGTACCTCTCCCCGCATCAGTTGGTTTCCTGTCCTTGAACAGGGAGCCTCCAGAGATCCAGGATGGTCCTGATGGGCCGAAGATTCAAAATCAGCGCCCGGCCGGCTCTGGCAGCGGCATGGGTCCTGCCGCGGTCGGCCGAGGTGCCGTGGAGCTGCCGCAGCGGACCCATGGGGGTCAGGCCTGCGTGCAGCACACCATCCTCCGGTGACGCCAGGACGGATTCCAGGCGTGAGGACGTGGTGTGGAGCCTGCGAGGACCAGGTAAGGGCTGGTCGGCCGCAAGTGCTCTCCCACCGCAACAAACCCACGGGGGTTCCGTCTGCGCGTGGGCTCCCTCCCTTCCCCCCCCCCTCTCCTTACCACCGGCGCCAGGGGCTGTGATGGAGGTGGCTGCTTTTGCGCTTCCCTGCGGTGGCGTCCTCGTGGCTGCTGCGCTTCCCTGCGGTGGCGTCCTCGTGGCTGCTGCTGCGCTTCCCTGCGGTGGCGTCCTCGTGGCTGCAGGCCCACGGGGGATGTACCTGTTTCTTTGGCCTCACCTGGGAGTGGCAGAGCCTACCAGCAGCAAGTCTGAGGACTCACCACAGCAGCCCACGGGGGCTATGCCTGTGAATGACTGTCTCCCATGCTCCAATGCTACAGGAGCAGTGACGCTGTCTGACCGGCCTAGAGGTAAGTGGTGGTGTTCCACAGTGTGCTTCGGGGCCTCACAAGTATCTGCCCGGCCACTCCGGGTGATTGGGCAGGAGCGACAACGGGGGACGCCATCTTGAGGATGGCCGCTGCCGCATGGTGTGTGTGTGCGCGCAGGCGCGGGATCTTCTTTGGGTTCTCGCATGACGCTCAGCTGACGTCACCTCCCGGAAGAGACACCGGCTGTGTGCTGAGACTCGGCTGCAGTGAGACGAACTGAAGGCTTCACCCCCTCCGGTGGAATACGGCAGTCCCCGTGCTGCTGGAAACAGCTTCCAGGGTTGCATGTGGCCTGCGGGCCTGGTGTTGGAGACCCTTGGTGTGGGTCGGCCTCCGCGTTAGCGACATGGCTCCTATGACGTTATGGGTTTGAGTCCGTACTTGCAGACTGCTATGTACACGGTAACAGCTCCGTGTTGACAGCTGGGGGACAGAGGGAGCTGGTTGCTGGCAGTTGCTGCACTCATATGGCTCTTGTCGGTCGCGCTAAAATGACTGATAACCCTTTAGATGTGAGCATTCATGTCATTAAAAAAAAAAGGGGGGCTCACTGAGGCAACCTCCAGTTCTGCTCCTAACACACAGCGCAGGCTGGCACGCAGTTGGGGCAGTGTGATTGCAAGCCTCAACGCGGACGGGTATATTAGCTCATGTGATACTCTGGGAGGATCGGCACCTGGTCCAATTAGTGGAGTCTAAAATCCAGCAGGACCAACTCCCAGAGCCTGCAGGGGAGATTGATCAGATGCCATCATTCCTCCTTCTACCCCAGTTCCGCCTCTGCATCAGAGTGGTAAGTGACCTTCATGAAAGTTCACTTTGTTCAGAGCCACTCTTGCCTGTTTTTGGGGCGGACTCAATGGATACACTTCAATACCTGGACCACGCTCCCTTTAATCAGGAGATGTCTGTTACCTGGTCTCAGAAGTGGTGCCAGAAGGGTATTAAGCATAACCTCTCAGGTGAGAACTTGGATTAGGGCTGTCAAGCCCGATGTTGGCTTGACAGTTTTGCAGCGTCATGGCCTTCGGAAATTCAGGCCTGCCTTCCCTGCTTATGGAGACTCTGTCAGGTCCGAGGGTGAGTGGAATTCTTCAGCTTCCACATCAATGTCTGACAGTATCTCGGGTTGTTCAGACTTCTCGATGGAGAACAATGTGACACTAGTGACTGTGGTCGGGCCCGCTATGGGCATCCCTGAAGTGGCACCCAAGAGATGTCTCGATTTCGTATGTTGTGGCCTAGAAGAGGGAACCCGTGATGCCTCCCGGTTGTTGATAATGTATAGTCCCTCATTGCTATATAAGGGCTACAGGCGGATAGGCAAAGTTCAACCCAGACTGCCCTTTGAGGAAGCAGCTTGTTCCTTCTGTCGCAGGGCCCCTTAAGCTGACTGTCGCTGCTCTCAGGATTTCAAATAGTCATCGGCCACTCTAGGCTGCTTGTGCCTGCCCTTGTTAGCTCACAGCGGCTCTACAGTTTGAGACTGGACAAGTAACGGCTGAAGGGATTGGGGGGCAATTCCCGATTCTGTGAAAATGAGGGAGGTAAGGACTTACAGTGTTCTAGGATGGAATTAACGCCACTTCCTCAAATAACTGTGAATTTTCAGCTGGGGCTTGCAACAGCTAATGTAGCTGCTTCCACAACGGAGTCCCTGGCAGTATGAGTTGACCACATCAAGGATAGGCTACGCCAGAGAGCCCCCAGACGGATCATGTCCCCACTCCTCTTCTCACAAGGAGCGGCAGCGTTCCTTTTAGACTCATCTGCGGCCTCACCCAGACTGGCAACCAGTTCTCTCGTTGTAAACCTGTTTCAGAATAGTGTCCGGGAGGTCCAGTGTGAAACATTTATTCCAGGCGGTCACATACCAGTAGTGAATCTGACGGATGCATACTATCATGTCCAGTTCGACGTAGTTCAGAGTAGCCTGTTTATGGAAGGAAACGTTCGACGTTTCCGGTATGCAACCCTTCCAAGGGATGACGATGGGCTGGGAGTCTTCACAAGATTTTCAGAAGTTAGTGCAGAGAAGTGCTTATCATCCCTTACCTCGGCAACTTCTTGTTTGATGGCAGGCCTGCCTGTCATCGTGCCGCCTTTCTGCGGGGGGTGTTCTTCCTGCTCACACGGGAAAGGCTCCTACACTAGGAGAATCAGGATTATGTCCGAGGACAGTCCTAATTTTTTTTTTTTTAGGGCTTACTTCGATTCAGAAGTTCGGGTATTTCGTCTTCCGGTCCTAATAGATCCGGCACCAGAGGCACCAAGGTTGTCCCTCAAAGGTGCTATGTCCCTACAGGGTTCCCTTACATCCGCCATTGCGACAGTTCGGTGGGACCGGGCGCACACTGTAGTAACCTTCAGTGGGACATATTGGAGACTCAAGCAATTGTTGAGGATCATTGACCAAGTGCTTGCACTCCGGCACATTCGAAGCCCTACATTGCTGGTTGAACCGGTGAAGTAATGAAACACGCTTCATATGACCTGAGATCCTAAGGTGCTTGCTTTTGCCGCACGTCTTCAAAGAGGAGCCCGCCTTCGGGGTCACCTGTTCTGCGGTGTGTGGTCTGGAAGCGAATCCCATGGTTTGTTTTCTTTTCTTAAAAATTGCCAGGATATGGCTGGTTGTAGACTGAGCGGTGGGCTGGTCCCTACCCTCCCTGTCTGGTCGTCGGTTCCTGTATGGAGAAGAGTAATCGGTTTGGACTGTTTTCGGCAGCAGCCGGTTGAGACGGGGGATGGGTCCTCCGTCAGTCCATCGTCACTTCGATATACGTTGCCTGTGTTCCGATAATAGACCTCTTTGTGACCTGAAATAAGGTTCACTGGTTCTGTTCTCTAAATCCTCAGGATCACCCTCATGTGGTGGACGCCCTGCTGTTCGAATGTAGATGTGACCTTGTTGTACCTCTCCACTCATAGCCTGTTTCCAGCCGTGTTGAAGAAAATCCTGGAGAACAGTGCTCTGATGATCCTGATAGCGCCATTTTTTGCCAGATTACCATGATTATATTCCCTGGTAACTTGTCGTTCTCCAGGCCCGGGGGTCCTACTGGTCCTCCTCACTCAGGTTCCAGATCTTCACCCCCTGTCAGGCATATTGCATCTTACCGTGTGGTCTTTTTTGAAAGGTCACCTTACGAATCAGGGTTTTCTCTTGTTCTTGTCCCTACTCTTCTTCGGAGTAGTAAGCCGGTTAAAAAACCAAAAAAAAGAAAAGGGGGGCCTGGACAATATTCTTGTCTTCCAAGGGTGAGCCCTGATGGACCGACGACTGTTGCGGTAATCTTAGATTTTTTCCGGAAGGGGTTGACACTGGGTCTGTCATTGCGTTCACCATGAGTTCTAATATGGGCCCTTGCAACCTGGTACAATTGTGTCCTGTCTGGAGTCCGCTGGACACCCGGTTCATTCGGGTATGGTCTAGCCCTCTGCGCAATGTATCTTGCCCCCTTGGGGCCTTATTCTCGTTCTATCTGCCCTGACAAAGCCCCATTGATCCCTTGGAGTCCATGTCATTAACTACTCTGCCTCTGAAACAGACTTCCTGACACCGTCACATCGGCTTGTAGGGTTAGTGACTTCCAGGCCCTATCTTAGTTCCACCATTACTCAGCTTTCAAGGATAAGGTGTCCTGAAACCTGCCCCTCCTTTCCTCCTGATAGTATGTCATGTTTTCTTAATTCAAAAGGGAATTGTTCCTCCATCCTTTGGGATAGTCGGCAAGATCAGGAAGGGGAGGGGGGGGGGGGGCATTGCCTGGACATTAGCGGTTCCTTATGGAATATCTGTCTGCAGCAGAGGCAGGTCCGGTTTGTTTTCTTTCAGGGTGATAGCTAGACGCTCAAGGCTTCTAAATCCACTTGGTGGGTGGATCTGCGAAGCCACTTCTTCGTCTGCTCGGCTTGTGGTAGGTATGTGCCTGTAGGTCTGAAAGTTCCCTGTACAAGGGCAATGACATCTCCTGGGCTGCAAGATCGTATGTCACCATTGAGCAGCTTGTCAGGGGCCACGTGATCTTCCCCTTTCACTCGCTATAGGCACTATAAGTTGGCCTTATCCTTGCTGGCTTCACCTGGGGAGCTCGGTTCTGTGATTTCCCCCCCTTGGCTTATTCCTCTATCTTTGTAATTCTCTCGTGGTGCTGTCATGGGTGCTGGAAAAATACGTAATTACTTACCGGTAATGTGTTTTTTCTGAACCCATGACAGCACCCTTACATTCCCTCCCTGCATGTGGATAATTGGCTGTTTTTTAGCTGCACGGGGTTCATGTTGGTGCTGGTTATGTTATAATGTTGTTTCCTCCGGAGGTCCTTTCATGCTCTGTAAACTAACTGATGCGGGGAGAGGTACCGCCCCTTTTTATCCTGGAGTTTTTCTATCCTTGAAGGGCGGATCCCCTCTCTCGTGGTGCTGTCATGGGTTCAGAAAAAACACATTACCGGTAAGTAATTACGTATTTTTCAGGCACAGATCTTGCACATTTTAGACTTTCCATTACAGAGGGAGGAATCTGTGGATGAAGTCTCCTCTCATTGACCAGCACTTTGCCACCCTTTATTTTGTGCTCGAAAATTCACTTCAATTAATCAACATGTGGATCTACCCAAATAGGGCACATAGACCGTGTCTGACTCCGGGGACGCGGTGCTTGGAGGACCAAGCAAAAGAAATACATACGTTACACAGTGCTACACACGGGATTACCGAAACCACAAGGTAGCAGTTAATAAAACCTCAGTGTTGCCTATTTTTAGAAACGGCGTCTTTCCTTTCTCATCTGTTACTCATGTTTTGTTGTTTTTTGTTTTTTTTTACCCCCTAGCTGCTTTTATCAGCTCCTTACACAGCTGGATGCACATTCCAAGAAGAAGAAATGCATTTAATTTGGGAGTTTTCCCTTCTGATGATACAAGAGCATCTCAATAAATTAGAATATTCTTAAAAAGTTAATTTATTTCAGTAATTCAATACAAAAAGGGAAACACATTATCTAGAGTCATTACACACAGAGGGATCTATTCCTATATATTATATAGAGTCATTACACACAGAGGGATCTATTCCTATATATTATCTAGAGTCATTACTCACAGGGATCTATTTCTATATCTTATCTAGAGTCATTACACACAGAGGGATCTATTCCTATATATTATCTAGAGTCATTACAGGGATCTATTTCTATATCTTATCTAGAGTCATTACACACAGAGGGATCTATTCCTATATATTATCTAGAGTCATTACAGGGATCTATTTCTATATCTTATCTAGAGTCATTACACACAGGGATCTATTCCTATATCTTATCTAGAGTCATTACACACAGAGGGATCTATTCCTATATATTATCTAGAGTCATTACAGGGATCTATTTCTATATCTTATCTAGAGTCATTACACACAGGGATCTATTCCTATATATTATCTAGAGCAGGGGTGGGGAACCTCCGGCCCGCGGGCCGTATACGGCCCATCACGACTTTTTATGCGGCCCCCAGGCACATTCCCAGGGACCGCTGTGCTCTGGCAGCAGCAGCGCTTTTCCCGGCTGCCGGCCCTTTAAATCTCACTGCCTGATGCCTTGAGGGTAGATGCTAGAATGTACGGGCTCTATCCAGATCCTGACTTCCAGGACCTGACTGCAGCCCATACATTCTAGGCTTAACCCCGGCCTGTGCTAGTGTGCTCTCTGCTCTGGTGGGCAGGGTAAGCAGCATGCTGCGATATGTCAGAGAAGAGCTGCAGCAGATTTACCAGCCTCCCGGACCTGCTGTCTGCGTGACTCCTCCTCCCCCTCACTGTGAGTACGCAACCCATCGCTACCCCCCCCTCCCCCGCTAAGTGCTGTGTACTCCCTCGTGCTGTGTGTACCCCTCAATGCTGTGTGTACCCCTCAATGCTGTGTACCCCTCAATGCTGTGTACCCCCTCGTGCTGTGTACCCCCTCGTGCTGTGTACCCCCTCGTGCTGTGTATCCCCTAATGCTGTGTACCCCCCTAATGCTGTGTGTACCCCCTAATGCAGTGTGTACCCCCTAATGCAGTGTGTACCCCCTAATGCAGTGTGTACCCCCTAATGCAGTGTGTACACCCTAATGCAGTGTGTACCCCCTAATGTTGAGTACACCCCCTAATGTTGAGTACACCCCCTAATGTTGAGTACACCCCTAGTACAGTGTGTACCCCTTAGTACTGTGTGTGCTCCCCTAGTAATGTCTATACCCCTTGGGTGATGTCTATGCCCCCCCAGTGCTGTCCGCACCACCTAATGCTGTCCATGTTGCCACCAGTGCTGTCCATGCCACGGTCAGTGCGGTCTGTGCCCCCTTATGCTGTCCGTGCTCCCCAGTGCTGTGTGCCACCCCTCAGTACTATGTACCCCCCAGTGCTCTGAACTTGCTACTGCTGTCTGTACCCTCCCACTGCTTTCTATGCCCCCCAGTCTGTGCCCTCCTGTTGATGTCTATGCTCCCCCAGACTTCTCTGTGTCTCCCTAGTGCTGCCACCTAGTGCAGTCCGTGCTGCCACCTAGTGCAGTCCGTGCTGCCACCTAGTGCAGTCCGTGCTGCCACCTAGTGCTGTCCGTGCTCCCCAGTGCTGTGTGCCACCCCTCAGTACTATGTACCCCCCAGTGCTCTGAACTTGCTACTGCTGTCTGTACCCTCCCACTGCTTTCTATGCCCCCCAGTCTGTGCCCTCCTGTTGATGTCTATGCTCCCCCAGACTTCTCTGTGTCTCCCTAGTGATGCCACCTAGTGCTGTCTGTGCTGCCACCTAGTGCTGTCTGTGCTGCCACCTAGTGCTGTCTGTGCTGCCACCTAGTGCTGTCTGTGCTGCCACCTAGTGCTGTCTGCTGCCACCTAGTGCGGTCTGTGCTGCCACCTAGTGCTGTCTGTGCTGCCACCTAGTGCTGTCTGTGCTGCCACCTAGTGCTGTCTGTGCTGCCACCTAGTGCTGTCTGTGCTGCCACCTAGTGCTGTCTGTGCTGCCACCTAGTGCAGTCCGTGCTGCCACCTAGTGCAGTCCGTGCTGCCACCTAGTGCAGTCCGTGCTGCCACCTAGTGCAGTCCGTGCTGCCACCTAGTGCAGTCCGTGCAGCCACCTAGTGCTGTCTGTGCCACAGCCAAGGCTGTCCATGCCCCCCTACTGATGTATATGCCCCAGCCCCCTCCTGTGATGTGTACTCCCAGTGTCTCCTGTAATTTATGCACCCCAGCCCCTCCTGTGATGTATATGCCCCAGCCCCTCCTGTGATGTATATGCCCCCAGCATCTCCAGACCGAGACAAACCTGGAAAAGCAGCTGTGAGAAACAAGATGATCAATATCACCGAACACACAGTCACCCCAAACAGAAGCAGCTCCTGCCTCCACAGTAAGGGTGAGTTAATTAATCGTTTGACCAAATTTTTCAAGTTGATAATGTTGTGCGGCCCCCAAAGGTTAGTAGGAAATTCCAAATGGCCCCCGGCAGTAAAAAGGTTCCCCACCCCTGATCTAGAGTCATTACACACAGAGGGATCTATTCCTATATCTTATCTAGAGTCATTACACACAGATGGATCTATTCCCATACATTATATGGCGTCATTACACACAGAGTGATCTATTCCTATACATTATATAGAGTCATTACACACAGAGGGATCTATTCCTATACATTATATAGAGTCCTTACACACAGAGGGATCTATTTCAAGTGTTTATTTCTGTTAATGATTATGGCTTACAGCCACTGAAAAGCCAAAAATCATTATTTCAGAAAATTCGAATAATTACCATAACACACCTGCAAAAACTTCCTAAGCGTTTAAAATGGTCCCTTAGTCTGGTTCAGTAGGCTACACAATCATGGGGAAGACTGCTGACTTGACAGATGTCCAGATGGCTGACATTGACACACTCCACAAGGAGGGTAAGCCACAAAAGGTCATTGCTAAAGAAGCTGGCTGTTCACAGAGTGCTGTATCCAAGCATATTAATGGAAGGTTGAGTGGAAGGAAAAAGTGTGGTAGAAAAAGGTGAACAAGCAACCGGGGTAACCACAGCCTTGATAGGACTATTAAGAAAAGGGCATTCAAAATGTGGGGGAGATTCTCAAAGAGTGGACGCTGCGGGAGTCAGTGCTTCAAGAGCCACCACACACAGACGTATCCAGGACATGGGCTACAAGTGTCGCATTCCTTGTGTCAAGCCACTCATGACCAAAAGACAACGCCAGAAGCGTCTTACCTGGGCCAAGGAGAAAAAGATCTGGACTGTTCTCAGTGGTCCAAGGCGTTGTTTTCAGATGATAGTAAATTTTGCCTTTCATTTGGAAATCGTGGTCCCAGAGTCTGGAGGAAGAGTGGAGAGGCCACAATCCAAGCTGCTGAGGTCTAGTGTGAAGTCCACAATCAGTGATGCTTTGGGGAGCCATGTCACCTGCTGGTGTAGCTCCACTGTGTTTTATCAAGACCAAAGCCAGTGCAGCCGTCTACCAGGAAATTTTACAGCACTTCATGCTTCCCTCTGCCGACAAGCTTTTAGGAGATGGAAATGTCATTTTCCAGCAGGACTTTACCTGTCCACACTGCTAAAAGTATATTTATAGATAATTTCCATAATGATACCTGTGCAATAGTGGTGACGTAGCCTCTTGTCTATTTTATCGTGTGGAAAGAGCAGGAATATTTTGAAGATTTTCTTTTTTTACTTTGACAGTTGTAGAATTTTCTGCGTGGTTATCTACAGATTGGAAAACAAAATCCAGTATACCGTAGTCACCTTACCACATATGCAGCTGCACGTGCCTTGTCCTCTCCTGCGGTATTTCATAGGTCGCAACGTGACGCCATAGTGAACATATCTAATATTGCAATGCGTCACGTCAGTGCCGTGTAGCTCTAACTCCAACACACCTAAATGGCGGTCTACACACGTGGTCAAAATTGTTGGTCCCCCTCGCCCTTCGTTTAATGAAAGAAATACCCATATTGGTCACAGAAATAACTTATCTGACAAAAGTAATATTAAGTATCTATGAAAAGGACCAAATGGAAGTCAGACATTGCTGCTTTTTCTGCTTCCACAGAATTTTAAAAAAAAAAAAGAAAACTCAGGAAACAGGACTGGACAGAAATGATGGGGCCCCTGAAAATAATGTGACAAAAGGGACATGTTAAATCAAGGTGTGTCCACTAATTAGCATCACAGGTGTCTACAATCTTGTAATCAGTCATTGGGCCTGTATATAGGTCTACAGATACCCACTGTGCTGTTTGGTGACATGGTGTGTACCACACTCAACATGGACCAGAGGAAGGGAAGGAAAGAGTTGTCTCAGGAGATTAGAAAGAAAATTATAGACAAGCATGTTAAAGGTAAAGGTTATACGACCAGTTCCAAGCAGCTTGATGTTCCTGTGACTACAGTTGCACATATTATTCAGAAATTTAAGATACATGCGACTGTAGCCAAACTCCCTGGACGTGGCCGCAGGAGGAAAATTGATGACAAATTAAAGAGACAGATAAGACGAATGGTAACAAAAGAGCCCAGAAAAACTTCTAAAAAGATTAAAGGTGAACTTCAAGCTCAAGGAACATCAGTGTCAGATCGAACCATCCGTCGTTTGAGCCAAAGTGGACATCATGGGAGACAAACAAAGAGGACACCATTGTTGAAAAAAAAAATCATAAAAAAGCCAGACTGGAATTTGCCAAACTACATGTTGACAAGCCACAAAGCTTCTGGGAGAATGTCCTATGGACAGATGTGACAAAACTGGAACTTTTTGGCAATGTACATCAGCTCTATGTTCACACACAGAAAAATGAAGCATATCAAGAAATGAACTGTCCCTACTGTGAAACATGGAGGAGGCTCTGTTATGTTTTGGAGCTGCTTTGTTGCATCTGGCACAGGGTATCTTGAATCTGTGCAAGGTACAATGAAATCTCAAGACTATCAAGGGATTCTAGAGAGAAATATGCTGCCCAGTGTTAGAAAGTTTGTTATCAGTTGCAGGTCATGGGTCTTGCAACAGGATAATTACCCAAAACACACAGCTAAAAACACCCAAGAATGGCTAAAGACCCCGTTACACGCTACGATATATCGGGCGATATGTCGTAGGAGTCACTGATTCCGTGACACACAACCGTCATCGTTTGACATATCGTAGCGTGTGACAGCTACAAGCAACTGTTAACGAGCAAAAATACTCGCCTTATCGTTGCTCATTGACACGTCGTTCATTTTCAAAATATCGGTCACATTCCTGGATGCAGGTTGTTCGTCGTTTCTGAGGCAGCACACATCGCTCTGTGTGACACCTCGGGAACGACGAACACAGCTTCCCTGCGTCCCGCCGGCAATGAGGAAGGAAGGAGGTGGGCGGGATGTTACGTCTTGCTCATCTCCGCCCCTCCGCTTCTATTGGGCGGCCGCTGTGTGACGTTGCTGTGACGCCGAACGTCCCTCCCCCTTCAGGAAGAGGATGTTCGCCGCCCACAGCGAGGTCATTCGGGAGGTAAGTACGTGTGACGGGGGTGACCGACTTTGTGCGACACAGGCAACAAATTGCCCGTAATGCACAAACGATGGGGGCGGGTGTGATCGCACGATAAATCGACGCGTGTAATGGGGCCTTAAGAGGAAAACATTGGACAATTCTGAAGTGGCCTTCTATGCGCCCGGACCTAAATCCTACTGAGCATCTTTGGAAAGAGCTGAAACATGCCGTCTGGAAAAGGCAACCTTTAAACACCAGACAACTGGAGCGGTTTGCTCTTGAGGAGCGGCCAAAATACCTGTCGAGAGGAGCAGAAGTCTCATCGACAGTTACAGGAATTGTTTGATTGCAGTGAGTTAACACTAGAAGTCCCAGAGAGGGGTGATTTGACGTTTCTACCATTGGAAACCTATGGAGCTCTAAATTCCTGGGACTTCTAGTGTTAAGGAAAGAACCATCATTTCTGTCCAGGCCTATTTCACGAGTTTTATTTTTTTTTCTAATTCTGTGGAAGCAGAAAAGCAATGTCTGATCTTTCATTTATTAATTTTATTTTTTTTTTATTACTATTACTTTTGTCAGATTCAAGTTATTTCTGTGACCATTGTGGGGTTTTCTTTCACTAAACGAAGGGTATCATCAATTTTGACTATGTGTATATGTTTGTGTATCAACACACACACACACACACATACACACACACACACACACACACACACCCACACCACACACACCGGGTGGAATAAGTATTGAACATGTCACCAACTTTATAAGTAAATATATTTTTGAGAAATGACACGGGGAAAAAGTATTGAATACATTAAGAGGGAGAAGCGCAAAAAGTTAAGGAAAGTCCTGACACTAGCTGAAATCTATCAGTAATTAGAAAGTAATCCTACCACTTAGTAAAAAAAATAATATCAGCTGGTTCAACTGATGGCCTGTAAAAAGGTGTCTCATTACCAAGGTGCCACACAAGAAACATCTCATGAAGGCTAAAACCAGTGAGCTGTCTCAAGACCTTCACAACTTTATTGTAGGAAAACATACTGATGGTATTGGTTGCAGAAGAATTTCTAAACTACTGAATGTTCCAGTGAAGACTGTTGGGGTCATAATCCGGAAGTGGAAATAACTCATTAATGGTTTGATATATTTCTCAATATCACATTTCTCTGTACCTATATCCCTTTGTTATTTACATTTCTCCATCATGTGAAGTGACTTATTGTAGTCACATTGTGCCTTATCTTACCTTTGCATCACATCTTCCTCTGTTTTATATTTACATTTTTTCAAATTGGTGTGGTCATATTTGTAGGTTATATAGGGGCTAAAAACCTAACAGGTAGGCAGCTAACCTCCTACCTGTTCTACCGGTCAGAGTGGTAACCAACTGCTCCTGCCAGCAAATTTGCTGCTTCCGCTGATATAATTTTGTTAGCGCAACGGCTTGTCTTCTTCTCTGCTCTATCGATGAGGCATTACTGCCAATGTCATGGTGATTGACACCCTGTTGCCTAACTGCCGAGAGACGGTTGTCAATCATGATGTCAGTAGTGATAACCCATCAACAGAAGAGAGCAGAAAAGATAGGGCTGCTCTATTGACATGAAACAAAACAATCGCTGCCAAAGTGGTCCTAGAACACTCGGAACTGGAGCCTGGTAGAACAGTTCTAGTGTTGTAGTTGTTAGGCACATAATAAAAAATAGACCCTGATAACCCCTTAAATGGAGATGAAAAGAGCCTTGATAATGGAAAAGACAAGGGGATCGATAATGGAAAAGACAAGGGGCTTGATAATGGAAAAGACAAGGGCCTTGATAATGGAAAAGACAAGGGAATGACCTTGATAATGGAAGAGACAAAGGAAGGGCCTTGATAATGGAAAAGACAAGGACCTTGATAATAGAAAAGACAAGGGCCTTGAAAAAGACAAGGGTATAGATAATGGAGAAGGCAAAGGCCTTGATAATGGAAAAAGCAAGGGCCTTGATAACGGAAAAGACAAGGGTCTCGATAACGGAAAAGACAAGGGTCTCGATAACGGAAAAGACAAGGGTCTCGGTAACGGAAAAGACAAGGGCCTCGGTAACGGAAAAGACAAGGGCCTCGATAATGGAAAAGACAAGGGTCTCGATAACGGAAAAGACAAGGGTCTCGGTAACGGAAAAGACAAGGGCCTCGGTAACGGAAAAGACAAGGACCTTGATAACGGAAATGACAAGGGTCTTGACAATGGAGAAAACAAGGATCTTGATTCATCATTCTATTTGTTCCGTTTTTTTGTAGTAAAAATTTAGATTTTATGCAATTTTTTTTTTTTTTTTTACACCAGGTTAATTATTGTTTTTGCACAGTGTTCACTCCAATCTTCTTTAGTTCTTGTTCATTTTTTTGCGTTTGCTCAAGAACTGTGGATGTAGTTTTCATCCTGCTGATGTTTTCAGGTAATTTATGATTTGCAACTTTTAAACATGTCGCAGATGTTTGCACATATTTACTCCACAGAGAACAAAATCTGTCCAATTTGCAGAGTAGAAGTAGAAAACATTTGATCAGTTTATTGGTATGATGAAATGTACGTACAGCGCAGCTTTCCTGCACAGCTGCACTCACACGACACAGTTTTGTAACCGCAGTAGGGCAGCCGTTACCTGCACTGATACCACTTTGTGTCACGAATTTATTGAATTGATGTCAACTGATACAAATGGAAAAACACGCGTAGGAAATGGTTATCATCACTCTTAAAGGGGTTGTATCGCCTTCTAAAATGAGTAAAATGCAAATGTTTTATACAGTCATCATCTGCCTCTAACAGCAGTGAGCGGAGCTGAGCTCTGGACACTGCTGTTTACCCCCTGAAATTCCACTATCTCTGACAGCAACATTTAAACCTTGCAGTCTGTGGCCGTTTCATGAAACTATCACTTCCCACCCGGACATGACCGTGGGGTGCCGATAGGTTGCCATTGCAGCTGGTGGTCTACTGAAAGCCCCTATGCCTGATGTTGCTCTAGTGAAAAACCAACTTGTGGTCGGCATTTATAGAACATTGATCACAGGTTCAAGTCCAAATTGTGAAAAAAGATTTTGTAAAAAAATAATTTAAATCATACCTCCAAAGTACACATATACTTCTCAGTCAGGCCCCCCCCCCCCAAAATATCAGTATCACAAAAAATTGTCATGTAGCCTTGAGCAGCAATCACAGCTGACAATGATGCCTCCTGCTGGTCACAAGTGGAGTTCTTATCTGCAGAGGCCGACATCCCACTCTTCTTGAAGGGCAGCCCTCAGGTCATTGAGGTCCTGGAGTACAGAATTATGGCCTCTACATGATGACTCAGCTAATTCCATAGGTTTTGTATGGGATTCAGGTCTGGTGAAAGTACACCTGCTCCATCTGAAGTCCTCCAGTCTATGGGAGCCGTTTCATAATGATGCAACCTTGATGAGCTGGAGCATTGTCATCCGTGAAGATAAAGGTAGGCCTGTTTTGTTCATGTAGAGGCACAATGACTGGATTAATAATGTTATTCCAGTAGTAGGGGCTGTCACTGTACCATTCACAAAGTGTAGGGCCAATCTATACTGACTAAACACACCAGCCCACACTGTAGCACCACCAAAAGCTCATCTGGTGACATTAGTGGCTGATGCATAGCGCTCTACTTGACGTCTCCAACATCGTTGGTGGCCATCATTTCTGCTCAGCGTGAATCGACTCATCTGTGTACAGCACTGAAGCCACTGATCCCTCATCCAGTGTAGATGATGCCTGTGCCTGGTGGGGCGGTCAGGTACGTAGATGACGTCAGTGCCTGGTGGTCTGGTCAGATACCCTTGCAGGTCATCTAGCACACAGACCATGCTGATGTAAATAGTTTTCAATGGTTTGACGTGAGACGTGGCTGCCTCTCACCTCCCTTAAATATGCCTGGAGTTGTTTGGCATTCATCATCTGATTCTGAAAGGCATTGTACACAATGATGCAGTCATCAGTGTGGGATGTGCCCAAAGAAACGTCCACTTCTCTGCCTTTCTGTGACTCTTCCAGTCTCTCTGTATCTGTGTACAACCTGCTGATGACACTCTGTGACACTATTAAGCTCAGTGGCCACTTTCGTCTGAGAACACCCTACTTGAAGCCTCGTAATGGTGCGGTACTGCTGATCAATTGTTAGGTGTCGACGTGGTCTCATGATGTCAAAATGTAAACAGAATGATGAGGAGGACGGTTTAATACCAATTCTAATTGAACCCTGAAATGTATTGTTCTATTCATAGATCAAACACCTGGTGTAAATTTTGCCATTAAGCGCCTTGTTAGAGAACAGCAAGTTGTGCAAAAAGTACTGAAACATTGAACAGTTGGACATGAGCACTCAAGAAGATTAGAGAAGGTCACATTAAGGTCACCCGAAAAGGTTAGAGGGCATTGTAGGATCATCCTGAAACTTCACCCAAAAGCCAAATATCCCTAACTTTTTTAATGTATACTGTATATACAGTAGGTATCACCATGTACATAAAAGCCCAATCAATATGTAAATTTAATCAACCTGGTTCAGTAAACGCCATAAAGCAAAAAAAAATCAAAATGCCAGAATTTAGTTTTTTCACTTGCTGCAATTTCAACAAAAAATGCAATAAGAGGCAAAGAAAACATCCTATTTACCCCAAAATAGTATCAATAAAAATATCAGCCCGACTTGTGAAAAATCAAACCTCACCCAGATGAATGATGTTATTCAAAACTACAACTCGTCCCGCAAAATAAAGGCCGTAGTTGAAAAATAGAAAAGCGCCAAATGGAAAATCGGCCAGGTAGAAGGAGTTAAAAGACTTTTTAAAGATGTCTGGTTTGGAAAACTCGTTTCTTAGTAATATCCTATGAGGGATAGGACGGTACCAAAGAATATCTCTCACTCTGGAGGACCCAACATATCTGTGCATCGGTCCAATAACTCATTGGGAACTGTGTAATGCTTAATACCTCCTGTGGGGGAGCTGCAGGGAAATTGAGCACAAGTTTCTCCATGACTGATCATAACTGATTGCTGGAGGTCCATCCTCAGAGTGTTGTAAATTCAGGTCGAAGTGTCAATATTATTGAAGCAATTATCCCTTTTCTCAAACTGTTAAAAATACCAATCGCCCTCTGACTTCTGGTTCTTAAACCTGAATCCATGCGTGCGATGATCTCATGACTTCTCCCCTTTGCTTTCTTAATATCTCAGTTGAGGTGGTGAGTGTCTACCATATTTTTCGGATTATAAGGCGCACTTGTCCTCCCAAAAATTTGGAAGGAAATTGAGGGCTCCGTCTTATAATCCGAATGTAGCTTACTGGGAGGTGGAGAATGGGGACTGTGCTGGCTGCTGATGCGGTGCTGGCTGTGTGGAGTAGGGTGGTGCAACGGATGTCCCAGATGCTCTGTCGGGGGTGTGGGCTTCAATTAATGGTGCCCGGAGTTGGTGCATGTGCAGATGGGTCTCTGCTCAAGATCTCATCTGCGCATGCACACCTCTGGCCCATTAATCTCCCAACAACGGACTTAAGGAAAATGGCGTCCGGAGGTGACGCGTGAAGCCCTCACCACTGACATAGCATTTGGCACACCCACCGCACCACCCTGCTCCTCACAGCTAACACAGCCTCTGCAACCATCACAGACCCTTCCGCTGCCAGTACAGGCCCCACCACAGTGCCTGCAGCTCTGCCCTACTGCAGTACTGCCCCTGCCTCCTGTGACCCCGCTGCACTACCGCTGTCGCCCTCCCTCTGGTAAGACACACCGGAGGATAAGACTGACCCCATTTTTTTTACCTGTTTTATCTCTAAATTTTGGGTGCGTCTTATATTCTTGTGCGTCTTATAAAACAAAAAATATGGTATTTCATGGGCTCCCTCGTGGCCCCTAGCTTGTTTGTTCAAACGTAATAAGAATATCTGTGTATATAAATAATCAAAATGTAGATGTAGCTGCATAATTATCTGTCTGTCTATGTAGCCATCGCATGGACCCATAGTATAATTCTAAGCTGTATATTGAAAAAGTTAGCCAAAGTATAAATGAACAAAGGAGATATTCATTAAGTTAATTGGGAGCCTTATCAGTAAAATTCACAGGAGAAGGAATGTAGTATTTGTAGGATGAGGCGGGTGATCCCATACTCCCATGTATCATTTCTACAGAATCTCATTGTCGCTTACCGTCTTCAAAGTGTACTATTTGGGATGATGTATGATCTCATGCATTCTCCCAATGCTGCCCATACGCACTCTCCCGTAATTATTCTTTATCAGTATGTGTGAGCAAATGGAGAAGTTTTTGTAAATATCTTTCAGGCTGAAGTGATGTGTTTAATGCTTGAACAATAGAATACACAAGCTCAGTTGGTGATGCTAGCTCAAGGAGAACATGCCTCATGTGTTCATTGTCTTATATACATTGGTATATTGGCACTGATATACAGCTAATACGGCACCGACTCTGGACATCCCAAACGAGGACTCCATTAGCAGTCTTCAACCCAAATTCCTCCCTTGACACTGGCTCTTTGTTGTTCCTCCTGTCCTTCAGTTCCTGCTCTTCCCTCCTACCTCCAAGAATGATGGAGCGCTGGAAAGGACTGTCAATCAAAGACAAGCTGGAGGAGCGTACTGTTGACACTACCGTGCTTCGGAGACACTATACTAAGTTACTCGTTGATGTGAAAGCAATGGCTGTACAGCGTAGACATGGATCATTTGAACCCCCCCCCCCCAGACGTGTGCACAAATTGGGACATGAAAGGTAAAAAGCAGAAATGGGTCAATCCCTTTAGCTCTTTGCATCTTTAGCGCATCAACCACCCTCGCACCTCCCCTCCAATGGGGTTCAAACCCACTGACTCACACTAGTCACTTTTATAGGGGTGGCCTTCTTAAAACAGTCCCTTGATAGTAAGGTGGTAAGTCTTCCCTTACTCAGACCTCCAGTGATCAGCTGGAAGAATCCTGACAATAAGTGTACAAATATTCTGCAGCTCCCCCACAGGAGACAAGGGGTATTCCCCACGGTCTATTCATATCAATCAGTTGTCTGTACAATACAGGATAGGACGGGTCCTCCCGGGAGAGTGACGCTCTTTGTACCGTCATTGATGAGGATCCTGGACAGAGGAACCCCCTTGCTTAGGGGATGAAAATTGGTATTCTGACCTAATCAATCTCTTTAATCCATCAGTATATATTTTTTAACCTTAAGAAGATACAAGAATGTCCTGGGGAAACCCACCCAAATGGAGGGAGATTATACAAAAGTGAAGGAAGGTAACGTTGCTAAAAACCACCGAGCCGCCCTGGTGTCCATTGATGCACTTGTATTAAGCTCAATAAATCTTCCTAATGTAAGATGTGGCACCAGAAATACATCGTTGATGTAAGAAGCTGTATATTTCTTGAGTATTTGTAATGGGGAGGCAGCAGAAAAAGCTTTATACAACGGCCGAGCATTGAGCTACGATGTGTCGAGGTCTCGTCACGAGAAGCAGAAAGTCATTGAGTCCATGCTGTACATCACAAGGGGCTTTTGGGTAAATTCATATTCCCGTTCTTCCCGTCGGTGGGCCTGTAAAAAAAACCAAACAACAGAATTGTTAATATGCCGGAGGATGGGACATCTAAGGGTCAGCGTAAAAAATGAAAAGTAAAATTGTAGGCACACACGTCTGAAATAGATCCCGTCTTCTCCTTCTGTCCTCTCACCCCCGGTGAATAACCTCCGGTTCCTCACACCCTGGTGTTTTACCTCCAGCTCCTGGCCCCCAATGTATATCCTTTGGCTATTCAACCCCCGATGTATATCTTCCGACCCCCCCGTGCACACTTTGGTCCCTGGCCCACAGGTGTATAACCTTCAGCCCCTTGCCCCCAGTGTTTGCTCCAGGTGTGTAACATCCAGACCCTTTCCTCCTAAATCTTATGCCCCATAGCCAACCCCTCCCCCCACACACTACTAACTTGTGACAGAATAGCTGGTGGTGCAGATCTCACTGATACCAGCGCATGCCTGTAATAGGAGCCACTGGTGTAACAAGTTCGTTCATGACAATTTTTCCCTCCTAAATCTTCTCTTATCACCGGTGAGTGATATTACTGAGAAGTTGAGGGAACCGCAACAACTCAGACCTCATAATGTTACAGAGCAGGGGTTCCAAGTGCTAAGGAGCAGAGGGCAGAAAAGTTACCACCACTCTGCTGACCCCATAAGTGTGTCCAGACCTTCTCTGGTAATATCAGCACAAACACTGCGGCCATCGGCAGCGTCATGGCTGAGCAGCCGCAGCCGTACATCACCAAGCACAATGCCGAGCTGTCCATTGCCAAGCACAATACCGAACTGTACATCACCAAGCACAATGCAGAGCCGTACATCACAAAGCACAATGCCGAGCTGTACATCACCAAGCACAATGCCGAGCTGTACATCACACAGCACAATGCTGAACCGTACATCGCTCAGCACAATGCTGATCAGTACATCAAGCACAATGCCGAGCCATACATTACCAAGCACAATGTCGAGCCGAACATTACCAAGCACAATGCTGAGCCGAACATTACCAAGCACAATGCTGAGCCGTACATGACAAAACACAATGCCGAGCCATACATCACAAAGCACATTGCTGAGCCATACATCACCAAGCGCAATGCTGAGCCATACATCACCAAGCACAATGCTGAGCCGAACATAACAAAACACAATGCCGAGCCGTACATCACCAAGCGCAATGCTGAGCCGTACATCACCAAGCACAATGCCGAGCCGTACATCACCAAGCACAATGTCGAGCCGTACATCACCAAGCACAATGCTGAGCTGTACATCACCAAGTACAATGCCGAGCCATACATCTCCAAGCACAATGCTGAGCCATACATCTCCAAGCACAATGCCGAGCCGTACATTACCAAACACAATGCCAAGCCGTACATCACCAAGCGCAATGCTGAGCCTTACATCACCAAGCACAATGCCGAGCCGTACATCACCAAGCACAATGCCGAGCCATAGATCACCAAGCACAATGCCGAGCAGTAGATCACCAAGCACAATGCCAAGCCATACATCACCAAGCACAATGCCGAGCCATACATCACCAAGCACAATGCCGAGCCGTACATCACCAAGCACAATGCCGAGTCATACATCACCAAGCAAAAAGTTGAACCGACTTCAGAGCCCCATCCTACATCTATAATAGAGATTGTGAGCCTGGCTTCTCCCCAATATCAGTGTCACCCCACAAATGCTGTCCTGGGTGAAGGGGCAAAAATTTCCACAGAAACCTCCAAAATATAGTAGAGACAGTTTTCCCAGAAGAATGTGAGCGGTTATATCTGCAGAGGTGGATAATTACCGTACTCCATATGACGGTCTATGGATGCAGTATGGGAGGTTTAAAAACTACTGGGCACAACATATATAGTTTATGGCCGGTTTCACACATCCGGCATTTCGCCGTGTTGCCGGATTTGTCACACTCCAGTACAGTGCAATACAATACAATGGCATTGCGGCAAGCTCTGGTCACATGCTCCGGTTACATGACAGCATGTGACCGAAGTTGCAGCGATGCCATTGTACTGTATTGCACTGTACTGGAGTGTAACGGATCCGGCAAAGTGGCGAAATGCCGGATGTGTAAAACCGGCCTATCTGGTCCTGCGGAGAAGAGGACACAATTGTGCACAGCCTGGAGCAAATTACCAGAGAGACTTTTGCCTCAGAGAAAAAAAACCTTCCACTTTATTTTTACTTTTTCTCACCAGATTTAACTTAATTGTTACAACTAATGGACAATGAAGGGCTCTGGTTTAGCTATTGAATTGATTGGATAAGATTGTGGGAATCTCATTTTCCTGATAGATGCGGGTCGTGGAGGTGAGAAATATATAAACATTCCCTAGAAAATGTTGGGTGTTATAATGTGTAATATCAAGAATTGTCCAAAATATAAAGAAATAAATGAAACAACAAATTTGCTAAGGTTTCGTTAATGAAGGAAATGAAACTTATTGTTGCTTTTCTGTCTGAAATCCACAGTCTGTATCTAGTGTGACACCATACTGACCACAGCCGCTCGATCGACTGAACACTGACCAATTCACACGAATATACTCTTCTCAATGTTTCCACCATCTACCAACCAGTGGTGGAAATGTGGACATGTGCATCTACCAACCTCGGAAACTGTACTCTAATGATGCAGATATAGGGTGAAATGACAAGGCTGCCCTAGTCATGTAGTAAGGGCCTTGAGAATTCTGCACCAAAATCTGCATGTCTTTCCTTCTGTCTTCCAGGACCCTGTCCTTATTCCCATGGACTGACCTAACGCACTCCTTCCACCTCCTTCGCCAACCCTCCATTCCTCTTTTCTGCATTACTATGCAAAGTTTCTGCAATGATGGGCACCCTAACCTCATCCAGGATACCATCTTAGGCTATGTGCGCACGTGTGCGCTCTGCACCGCACCTAAAAGGTGCGCTTCAGAGCGCAGCTGAAAAGCTCCGTTCTGAAGCGCATGGTGCCTGCAGAGGACGTGTGCTCTGCATGCTGCCTCTCCCTATAGACAGCATGCAAACCGCACGGAAGAAGTGACATGTCACTTCTTAGAACGCAGCGATTCGGGCAGCAGCCGAAGCGCTGCGCTCTTATACGCCACGTGCGCACGGCTCCTGCACAATCTCCATAGACTGTGCAGGGGACGCAGGACGCATGCAGTTACGCTGCGCTGCAGATCGCAGCGTAACTGCATGTAATACGCACACGTGCACACATAGCCTAAGATGACAGACCCGTCTAATTCTCTTCAAACCTCATAAGATGCAAAACCTTGATAAAGGCTTACATGAGCCGAAACGTTGGCTTTGCTTTGGTTGAGGTGCACTATCTTTTTGCAGAAAATCAATAAAAACACATTTGAATATCTTCATATTGTGTCCTCCTAAGAGCTGGAGCTATTCCTTCATATATGAGGGGCTGCTGATAAGTCTTTGGCTTGGTGATCTTGTTTTGTTTCTATGGTAATGAATGTTACATCACATGAAAGCCTTAGGCTAGTTTCACACTTGCGCTATTTTGACGCAAACGGAATCCGTCACTAATGTAGTACAATTCATTTATTTACAGTGGAAGCGCATTACTATGGCGCGTGTGTGTGTCATGCAGTACCCGCTTGTGTCCACATGATGTCGCGCTTCCACTGTAAATAAATGAACTGTACTACATTAGTGACGGATTCTGTTTGCGTCAAAATAGCGCAAGTGTGAAACTAGCCTTATGTGTCTAATATATGTTTTAAAATGTTGTGTTTGTTGCTTATAGCAACAGTGTTCTACGCACGCGGGAAACTGGCGGAGTCTAATGCGATATTCACAGCAACTGAGAGCAGAGGAGTGTTAAAATTCTTGTTTCTGCAAGGAAAGTCAGCGAAGGATATTGATGGTGATATGTCACAGACACTGGGGATTAATGCCCTTCATATTCCACTGACAAGAACTGGGTTGCCAAATTTAAAACGGGCCACTTCAGCACCAATGATGAGGAACGTCCTGGACGACCGAGAGTGGTTGTTGTTCCGGAGATCGTCGATGCTGTGAACAACCTCATCCTGGAGAATCCACCAATTTAAGCTGAAGCAAAAGCAGACACTATGGGGATTTCTCGTGAACATTTGGACATGAGGAAGTTATCTGCAAAGTGGGTCCCCAAATGTCTGACAACAGATCAGAGAAGCAGCGAGTGAAAACTTCCCGAACTATTTGTCAGCGTTTCTGGACTGATAAGAACTTCCTGGATCGACTGGTCACTATGGATGAGACCTGGATTTATTTGTAGGACCCTGAAAACAAGGAGCAGTCAAGAGTGGAGGCACAGTGGTTCTCCTCGTCCTAGGAAGTTCAGGGTTCAAAAATCAGCCACTAAGCCACATGATGGCGTCTGTGTTCTAGGATAAGGAGGGCATGCTGCTAGTGGACTACCTTCAAAAGGGTTCCACCATCAATGCAAGGTATTACACTGAACTTTTGGACCAATTGAAGGCAGCTCTATAGGCCAAAAGGAGCGTCAAACTGTCCAAAGGAATCTTGTTCCTGCAAGACAACACCTCCGCTCACACTGCACAAGTGACCACAGCAAAACTGGCAGAGCTGGGCTTCCAGCTGGTTGACCACCCACCTTATTCACCAGATCTAGCTCACTTTGACTATCATCTGTTTCCAAACCCGAAGAAACGCCTCAAGGGTACCAAAGTTCACACCATCTCTGATGCCATGGCTACTACGGATACCTGGTTTGAGTCACAACCGACATCCTTCTTTTTGCTAGGCTTACAGAACTTGGAATACCGATGTAAGAAGTGTGTTGTCATCAGTGGAGAGTATGCGCAGTAAATGTAAAGTTTCATCATCCTATCTCGTTTCTTTCTGAGTAAAAACTTATCAGCAGCTCCTCATATAAAAGCTATTTTTCACCAGGCACCTTTTTTTATGACAGTAGAGCGAGGCCTATCCATTCCCAAGTCCACATTGACTGACAACTGAAATCTTGCAGTTTGTAAAAACACCTTCGTACAGTTTTGCATCTATTATTTTTGTTATAAATGCTGCAGAAAAACATTGTGACGCAACAACAATTTTTGTGGGCAAAAAAAAACCTTGAGAGGAAAAAAACATATATCCTCCCCAACCCAAATAATATATATGGGTTTTAATGTCTTGTGACTTTATAGAACTTTATCTACACTTAAAAATCCACTTTCCATTTATCTTATTATTTATTTTATGTAATATTTTTAGTTGTGAAAAAATGTTGTGACTCTTGATGTTTTTCCACCATTTCCAACCAGCCCTTTCAATTTTTCTAAATATTGGTGGAAGTTCATAAGGAGGGGGGATAGCTGAGTGCGTTCAACAAATTCATCATTCAAAATTCATCCACAAATGTGACAAAGATTATTTAGTACTCCATTCATCAAGACCGGCGTGTGAGACACCAATCTTCATAGAATCATGGAATGATAGAGTTGGAAGGGGCCTCAATGGCCATCGTGTCCAACCCGCTGCGAGTGCAGGTGACTTGCCCGCCCCAGGGCCTTAGGTTACTCGGTGTCGGCCGGACTAGTCCGGGGTAGTCAGCGGTGGCGGGGCCCGACTCCGTGACCCTGGTGGAGTCAATTAATGTGGCGATATGGGGGAGATGGTGAGAAAGTTTATATAAGATTCGTGATGCCACCTGTGGTATTTTGCAGCTATGGAGCCGCAGCTGCTGGAAGGGACCTCCGGGGCTGATGTTTGGCAGCTGAGGTGTTTCTTGCTCTCCACCTTTGGTGCTTGGAAAAGTCTATGGTGTTTGATGATGTGGTGCAGGATAGAGCAGACGACACAGGGCTTGCAGTTAAGATGTTTACTCACTGTTCAGTTTCAGTGCTGCAGCTGACCGGTTACCCACGGAATGCCAGGATCCGCTGTCAGGGACCAACGCCGATCCCGGATTGTTCAAGGGTCAGTACCGGTGCACCCCTCAAAGTGTCCTGTCTGGGTGTCTCACTAGCGCAAAACTGCACTTGGCTGTCCTGCACCTCCACCACCGAACCTGTCCAAGAGTAGCTGACCTAGGTCTTCTATTGCTTTCCCTTGCAGGTGATCTGTGGCGGGTTATGGCTTCGACTGCCTACAGCAATCTGCCGGGCCGTCGGTTTCGCTGAAGTAATGTCTTTCTTCTTTGCCTAGGGACCGTCCCTGTGTTGCAGCAGGATCCCTCCACCCGGTATTCTAGTGGAACAGGCCCACGGGACGTTCGTACATCCGTGGTACCCTGAAATCCCTTCAATCGGTGTCACCTGGGCCTAACAAGACCCCAGGACGTCCACCAGGAACCTCCTTCTGTCTCTGTCTTTTCTGTCTGCTGTCCTTTCCTGACAGCCCACCTCCACACTCCTCTACTCCTTCTCTCTGACTGCCTCGCTGTGGACTGTGTTTTCCTGGGCTGAACGATCCAGTTCAGCTCCTAGCTCACACACCACACTACTCGAGTTCTTTCCTCACTGAACTCTTCTCAGAGACTGACTAACTCCTCCCCCAGGTCAGAGCTTAAGGAATGCTCCCTGGAACTCCGGTTTAGAGCTCCCTCTGCTGGCCTGTGGGAGAAACTGTGTTGAATGATGTTACTTACTGGCCAATGAACTTCCCCAACTACCTCCAGGCTCAGCATTATCCCTTTTGAGGAGGGCAACACTGCTGTGGCAACCAGACTGCTGGGGCGCCACACAGGTTTTCCTAAATCATCTTTATGGATCGGATCCTAAAAATGTTCTTGCCTTGAGTTACGTTTCTTGAGGGCATCAGTTTTGGAGAGATTCTTACCTAGGTTTACACCGGCATCGCCTTTTTCTTGTCCCTAAAAAAATAAGAAAAAATTACAAACTAAAACGTGGACTACTGTCATTAATCAAACTCTATAAAAAAGAAGTCATCTGTAGGATCGCTAAAGATCCAAAAAATGGAACAAATGCTTGAGATGTAAAGTACTAGGGATCCACATAAAGTTTCATGCAAATGTTTCAGCTTGTATTAGGTGCTCTTTACACTTTTTTTTCTGTAGATATCCTACAATTTCAGTTTGTTAATGAACTGCACAATTAAACTTCACGGATATCGATCTTTCCGCTTGGCAGCATACACAAAATTAAAGTGACACAAATGCACTGGAAAGGAACAGTCAGAAAACCCTCCAAAAGATAATGGTCCAACTAGTGGCCACAAACAAGTCCTCTGTCCATCCATCCAGACTTATTCTTCTCTAGTTTTGCTAGTGTCCCTTGCCTAATGTGGCTCCTACAGTCCATTCTGGGTGCAAAAGTAGTCCAGCTTGGAACATCCATGGGTGCCATCGGAAAAAGGTTTCCCATGTGTCCCGGCAGTCTCAACAGTACGGAGTATTTTGAGCGAAGGAGTCTGGAGATGCCATGGTGAATGTTATGCTGCCTACAACATCATCCAGCATGGCTCTGGAAAGGCATGTTCTTGGAGGGTCACCTAAAGCTCCATGTATAACCAATGGCACTCTGACTACAGTTAGTTATCTGGATAAAATCCTCAGAGCCATAGTCAGTCCTTACTCGGGTGCAGCGGGCCTTGGGTTCCTCCTGGTGCAGGACAATCCCCGGCCTCATGTGGCCAGAGTGTGTAGACAAGTCCTGGTTGAGTAAGACGTGGATGCCATTGACTGTCCCTCATGTTCCACCTAACCTGTAACCAGTAGGGAATCTCTGGGACACTATATATCAGTGCATCCGACAAAACCAAGATGAGTCACAAATTGGCCAAGAACTTTGATGCCCTAATCCAGGTCCAGATCCATCTGTCATCTGACCCGGTGCATGCGAGCACACAGACACGTAGGGGTAATATATTACTAAGTCACATTATAAAATGCCATGATGAAAATCACAGAAATTCGATCCTTAATTGTCACGGCGATTTGGAGACCAGCCCTCACTTGGTCGATGATTTTGGTTTCCATTCACCATTGATACCTTATTTTGGTCTCAACGAATTACACAATTTATGTCAGTTTTAATCTTTTGCTCATCAAACTCCAATATGTGATTTAAGACTTCCCTTCTTTAACTTGAGGAGTGCATTTTATATATATATATATATATATATATATATATATATATATACCCTATTTATGGATGATGCCGGTATAATATTGGATTGGATTACATATGGAGTTTAAATCTAATTTAACTCTAGTCTGAACAATGAGGGCTATGTGGAAAATTCTGGGTTCCATGAAATGTGCAAAACATTTTTAAAAATAAAAGCATATGACTATATGTCATGATTAGTGATGAGCTAGTACTTCCATGCTCAGTACTCATAACTAATGATGAGCGAGCACTACCATGCTCAGGTGCTCGGTACTTGTAACTAGTGATGAGAGAGCACTACCATGCTCCGGTGCTCAGTACTTGTAACTAGTGATAAGTGAGCACTATCATGCTCGGGTGCTCGGTACTTATAACTAGTGATGAGTGAGTGTCGCGGGCGGAGGAGGGGACGCCACGCTCTCCCTACTGCTCGGGTCCGGCTGCCGCGGCTGCTGCGGCCTGCTGCTGCTCGGTGGCTCGAGCGATGAGACGGATCCCGGGGACTCTAGCGGCGCTCCTCGCCCGTGAGTGAAAGCGGATTGGGTTTTGGGATATAGTTTATTGTCCGTGACGCCACCCACGGTTGTGGTGATTTGTTGACACCACCGCTGCTCTGTATGGGGATCCCGGGAGTGATGGTATGGAGCAGCTAGATGTTAGTCCTCCCCTCCGTGGGTAGGGGGTTGGTTGTCCCGGGGCCCAGTGATGAGGTGGGAGATGCAGGGCTTGGTGGGGCGCAGGGACGCGGGGGCAGCTCTGTGCCTTGCGACACTGTGGTACTCACTCAGCCTGAGACGATGACACAGTTCTCGGTAAAACACACGGCTGGAAAGACGGTTCCCACGGACGGCTGCACTTGCTTTTCCCCAGTAGTTGACGGTGACGGTCCCTTTTCCTGCACCTAAGATGATGATGGTTGCGATGGGTTCCCACCGGTAACCCGCTCCCCGGCTTGGATATAGGCCGGAGGAGCCCTACTTTGCCCGCAGGCGCTGGCCCTGAGAAACTGGTGCCCTGGCGGTGGCGGTGTCTCTCTGTTACGGTTGGACTGTTGCCTTCAATCGGGACTTGGTTGTTGGGAGACAGTCGTCCCCTTCACTGACGGATTTGGCAAATTATGGCGACTCCTAGCCTTGCCGGGATCCGAAAGGCCCCTGCCCTGGTGCTGACTGTTCTTCGTATACTGCTCCAGACCGCCGGGTCACCACCCGTCCGCGGTCCTTCCAGCAACCTCCGAGCAGTCCCCCTGCAGACTATCACCGCCGTCTGCTGACCTTGCTGTCACTGTCCGGGGCACACACCCGGACCAACTTCAGGCTTTACAAACTGTCACTGCTCTTACTTTCCTCCTTTACCACTTCACTTCGCTTCCTTTAACTTTCAACTCTAACACTCAACTGCCTGCTTTTCCCGCCTCCAGAGCTGTGAACTCCTCGGTGGGCGGAGCCAACCGCCTGGCCCACCCCCTGGTGTGAACACCAGCTCCTGGAGGAAGGCAACAAGGATTTTTGGTTAGCCTTGGTGTTCCTAACTGGGGTGTAGGGTGTGGTGGTGTTATGACCTGTGACCCCTGGCTTGCCCAGGGCGTCACATTCCCCCTTAGCAAAATGCAGACCGTCCGCGGGCTGCCCGTCCAACACCGGTTTTATTTTCTGAAAATATATAAAAGGTAAAACGGTAAACATAACAATTTATGGCATCATCCCACATCGGGAGGTTCAGTACTTAAACGTTGCAAACGGTTTACGGTTACGGTCTCCCTCTCTCCCACCCAAGTAACCTGGCCCTGATGCTGCCCCTAAAGCCCAGGCAGCACCCCTTGACCCAAGTCCAGCACAAGTTACCCGAGCGGGATCTGTCCTTCCCCTCCAGAGGGTAGCCATCGGTTCCTGTGGTGGCTGGGCCCCAGCCGGCTCTACCGCGGGCCCTCCCTCCAACCTGCCTCTCCGGAGGCGGCAACTGCGGAAACGGTAACGGTAAAACAACTTATTTACATTCCACTAACGTTTGTGGTTGCCCTGCAAGTTCACGGGCTTGTCCATGAGCAGTTCCTCATGCAAACTTTTTAAATGGTCCCCACGGGGACAACGGTGCCGGCAACGGCCAGTTCTCTCAATCACAGTGGATAATCTGGTTACTTTTCACGGTTATTATCATTTTTCATCATCTTTTTCAACTTGCAAACAAAAACTCAGTGGTGGTCCCAACGGGGACTGGACAACGGTGCTCCGCTGCCATTACTCTTGGTAGTCGGCTTCGGCTTCATCTGAGGGAGGGGGTGCAGAACTCACACGGCTCTCCTGGCTGCCCCTCAGTTTTGCATCTAGGGCGAACCACCCCCTCTCTCCACAGTGCCGGGTATACTGTACGATGTCACCCGGCATCAGGTTACGGCCGGGATGCTCCTCAGGCAGGTGGGCATTCACATCCCGCCGGGCTACAAACACTTCGGCCTCCAGGCCCGATTCATATATAAACCCATAGCCTCGGCGGACATCAAACCGCCACACCTGCCCTTCGTACAGCGGGCCCCGGACACGGAACGTCGCCTGGCGGAGATTCTCCTTCTCTCGGATTGCCCGTGCCACCAATTCTGCTTTCCTCTTTTCCCTCTCACCGATCTCCGGGCCCAGCGGTACCGGCTCTCTGTCCCAATATGGCGCTGCTGCGAGCTCCGGCGCATGGGTCGGGCCCCGCGGGACATTCTGGACGCTGCCCACTGTCAGGGATCTGGGCGGCGGGTCCCGCGGTGTCTTGGCCTTGGGCGCTGCCTTGCAGCAACAACCTGGCGCCACCTCAGCCGAGGTGTGGGGGATGGGCACAGGGGCTTTCCGCGTCTGGGCCTTTGGCTCGGAACGGGTCACCAGCTCCGGCTCGGGGGACTTCTCGGGGGATGCCTCCGGTGCAGACTTCGGGGCCTTCCATGGCAACACCTCCGGTCGACTACGGGCTCCGGCTGCAGGTCGGCCCGCCTGGGCAGGGATGCTGGGTATTGCTACCGGTTGCGGTGGTAGCGGGCCTAGTGGCGGGGTCACGGCCTCCGAGACGGGTGGCGAGGGGGGCAGCGGGGGGAGAGGGCTTGGACCGGATCCCGCAGCCGCGATGACCGGCCCTTCAAGGGCATCGGGGCGTGGGTCACTCACCCTCCCTTCCTCCGCTTCCTCCTCGCGTCTCTGCACGGCTGCTATAACGTCCGCCATGTCGGTCTCCCACTCCTCCATGAGGAGCTGCATCCTGACCTGCAGCCATTGGTAGAGCTGCGCGGTCCGGATCTCCACCCACGCCGCGGTTCCAGGCGCGGGGGCTACGGTGTCGCGGGACGGCATCCACATGGTGACTTCTTCCAGGAACAGGGTGACTGCAGAGTCCTGGCGTCCCTGCTTTTATAGCTGCGCTCACATGCAGCCAGCCGCCATCGCGTCCCCCTTAGCTTCTTTCCGGCCCCTCCTCTATTGGGGCGGGGTTTCTGGCCTTCGCGCCTCTGCTACTCGAGAAGACACTCGAGCGGGAACTTTTCGCGCCAAAGATGGCGACTTCTGAAATTTTTCAGCCGGATACCTCCGGCGGTAACAAGGCGCACCTCTACCAGACGGCAGAGTGGTAAGATCCTGTTCGTGACGCCAAGTTGTCGCAGACGGAGGAGGGGACGCCGCGCTCTCCCTACTGCTCGGGTCCGGCTGCCGCGGCTGCTGCGGCCTGCTGCTGCTCGGTGGCTCGAGCGATGAGCCGGATCCCGGGGACTCTAGCGGCGCTCCTCGCCCGTGAGTGAAAGGGGATTGGGTTTTGGGATATAGTTTATTGTCCATGACGCCACCCACGGTTGTGGTGATTTGTTGACACCACCGCTGCTCTCTATGGGGATCCCGGGAGGGATGGTATGGAGCAGCTAGATGTTAGTCCTCCCCTCCGTGGGTAGAGGGTTGGTTGTTCCGGGGCCCAGTGATGAGGTGGGAGATGCAGGGCTTGGTGGGGCGCAGGGACGCGGGGGCAGCTCTGTGCCTTGCGGCACTGTGGTACTCACTCAGCCTGAGACGATGACACAGTTCTCGGTAAAACACACGGCTGGAAAGACGGTTCCCACGTACGGCTGCACTTGCTTTTCCCCAGTAGTTGACGGTGACGGTCCCTTTTCCTGCACCTAAGATGATGATGGTTGCGATGGGTTCCCACCGGTAACCCGCTCCCCGGCTTGGATATAGGCCGGAGGAGCCCTACTTTGCCCGCAGGCGCTGGCCCTGAGAAACTGGTGCCCTGGCGGTGGCGGTGTCTCTCTGTTACGGTTGGACTGTTGCCTTCAATCGGGACTTGGTTGTTGGGAGACAGTCGTCCCCTTCACTGACGGATTTGGCAAATTATGGCGACTCCTAGCCTTGCCGGGATCCGAAAGGCCCCTGCCCTGGTGCTGACTGTTCTTCGTATACTGCTCCAGACTGCCGGGTCACCACCCGTCCACGGTCCTTCCAGCAACCTCCGAGCAGTCCCCCTGCAGACTATCACCGCCGTCTGCTGACCTTGCTGTCACTGTCCGGGGCACACACCCGGACCAACTTCAGGCTTTACAAACTGTCACTACTCTTACTTTCCTCCTTTACCACTTCACTTCGCTTCCTTTCACTTTCAACTCTAACACTCAACTGCCTGCTTTTCCCACCTCCAGAGCTGTGAACTCCTCGGTGGGTGGAGCCAACCGCCTGGCCCACCCCCTGGTGTGAACACCAGCTCCTGGAGGAAGGCAACAAGGATTTTTGGTTAGCCTTGGTGTTCCTAACTGGGGTGTAGGGTGTGGTGGTGTTATGACCTGTGACCCCTGGCTTGCCCAGGGCGTCACATGAGCACTATCATGCTCAGGTGCTCAATACTCGTAACTAGTGATGAGTGGGCACTATCATGCTCGGATGCTCAGTACTCGTAACTAGTGACGAGCGGGCACTACCATGCTCGAGTGCTCTGTACTCGTAACTAGTGATGAGCGAGCACTACCATGCTCGGGTGCTCGGTACTTGTAACTAGTGATGAGCGAGCACTACCATGCTCGGGTGCTCGGTACTTGTAACTAGTGATGAGCGAGCACTATCATGATCGGGTGCTCGTAACTAGTGACGAGCAGGCACTACCATGCTTGGGTGCTCGTAACTAGTGACGAGCGGGCACTACCATGCTTGGGTGCTCGGTACTTGTAACTAGTGACGAGCGGGCACTACCATGCTTGGGTGCTCGGTACTTGTAACTAGTGATGAGCGGACACTACCATGCTTGGGTGCTCGGTACTTGTAACTAGTGATGAGTGACCACTACCATGCTCAGGTACTCGGTATCCATAGCGAGAAGTTTGATGCTCGGATGGGCTTGACTCGTTTCTTGCGTATAATGAAAGTCAATGGGGAACTCAAGCATTTTTATGGAAGTGGTAGCTCACTCATCACTAATCATGTTGTGAGAAATGTCACTGGTCTGGGAACAAGCTCATCTTTAATCACACTAGATATAACTTTACAGATGGCCACAGGTGCAAAAAAACAGATGTCACAGAAGTCACAAGTTAAAGTTACCAACCACAAGTGAGATGCACAATTCTACATCTGTAGGATTATCACCAGCTGCATGTCACTACACTCCGCAAAGCAGAAATCTAACCCTGTGCCTATGGTAAAGCTCTATACAGTGGGGAAAATAAGTATTTGATTCACTGACAATTTTTCAAGTTTTCCCACCTACAAAGAATGGAGGGGTGTGTAATTTTTATTGTAAGCAACTTCAACTGTGACAGAGAGAATAAAACAAATCCAGAAAATCACATTTCATGATTGTTAAATAATGAATTTCCATTTTATTGCGTGAAATATGTATTTTATCACCGACCAACCAGCAAGAATTCTGCTCTCACAGACCTGTTATTTTTTTCTGTAAGAAGCTCCTACTCTGCACTCATTACCTGGATTAATTGCACCTGTTTGAACTCGTTACCTGTATAAAAGACACCTGTCCACACACAATCACACTCCAACCTCTCCGCCATGGCCAAGACCAAAGAGCTGTCTAATCACACCAGAGACAAAATTGTAGACCTGCGCTAGGCGGGGATGGGCTTCAGGACAATGGGCAAGCAGCTAGGTGAGAAGGAAACAACTGTTGGCGCAATTATTAGAAAATGGAAGAAACACAAGATGACTGTCAATCTTACTAGACCTGAGGCTCCATGCAATATCTCACCTCATGGGGCAAGGATGTGTCCCACCCCATGGCTATGGGGTACTCAGTCCCGGGCCAAGTGTTTTAGAGGAGATGTCACTGTTACTGGCCGATACCCAGTTCTGTGACCCTGGGGGTTGCTTAAAAGCAGTTTTGTACAAGGGAAGAATAAAAAGTGTTTTTCGTGACGCCACTTGCGGGTTGTGGCTAGGTGAGGGAAGCCGCCGCTGCAGAGTCTCTCACTACTGGGGCTGGTGGTATTTGGCAGCTTAGATGTTGTGGCCCTCTGCAAGTAGGACTGAGCCCCAGGGGATAACAGGTGCGAGAAGAACTCAGGCAACACCAGAGCTGCAGTTTAACTTGTCTTTTACTCACAGGTTTGGTGAGCAGCAGCCCGACTGGTACTGGTCTGTCCCAAATGGGGCCTTGGGGTTCCCTTCGTCCCAGTGTCAGTTCTGTGACTTGGTGAGCTTTTCTTCCTTGCACCCCTCTCTGGTTGATGGGTCCCTGTAGCCTGAAGTGTTTTTAGGGTCCCCTACTGGTCTTTCAGTCATGGCCAGTTTGCAGGCAGCTTGAACCTTGTCTGGGTTGGACCTCTGTCTCAGCTCCCTGGGTTCTCCCTTTGCTGCTGTGCTCCGGGCACTCAAGCTGGTGAATCCCATCACCGGGCAGAGTTATCAGATGAGCTTGGAGTGTCTGTCTGACCTAGGGTTCTGCACCCCGCCGGTGCCCAGTCTTGTGAGTACTCTCCCAGCGACTGTACTCCTTTTCACTCAGTCAGTCACTCCACACTTGTCATCTGTATGCACGTCAACTTCAGACCTTCTCACTCCATGTCTGATTACCGTCAACTGCCTACTGCACTGTCTAGCCCCTCCTTCTTTCCTGGTTTCTGACTAACGGGTTTGGATCAGTCTCCACCATATGTGGCTATCCATCAGGTCCGTTTCTAGCCTGTCACCTAGTTTGGAAGGAAAAGGATATCAGTCTGTGTGTGTATTTGGTCTTTACCGGCATTGGTCTTCTTCTTCGAGATTAGCACCGCATCTGTGACTACATGCAATACCTTGTGGCACCTGACCCATCAGGGGCGCCACAGATTGGCATCATATCACGTTCTTACTGTATGTCCCCCAGTGTATATATCATTGTCCTATAGTAATATCCATAAAATCTTGAGCACCATTAATATAACATTATGATATGTCCTATATCAGCCCGGTAATCAGTTTTGCTCAGCCACACATTATCTGGCAAGCACATCTCCGAAGAAGTAGTTTCCCGTAACTATGTACCCTTTTACAGGCATTGTCTCTTCCATAACCATTTTCTGCTCCCACTATGTTATTTTGGATTTTTTACTTTATGCTGTCAGTAGATTTGCCAATTTTTTCAGGAAGTCAGGGGACATTTCAGAACAGTAAATAAATATGTGTGACATATGGTCTACCTGGGTGTGCAAGATCAACCATATGCATAAAAAGGGCACCCTATATGAAATACACATTCCCTAATTTCCATATTTTCTAATGTTTTTCTCCTTATAAAGTAAATTGAATTATTGGTATATGCTCTGACCCTTAAAGAAGATCCGTTACAGGTAAGAAGTGGTCAGTTTTTCATTTTTTGTTTTATTCCTACTGTTCCCCTGAGTATTCAGTTTTTTTCTTTTTTAAAAAATTCCATACGGTTCCACAGATATGGGCTTTTTTATTTGGTGTTAATTTTTATAGTTTACCAAAGTTGTGTGGCTCACAGGATCCTCTGGGGCGTGTCTTTAGGCTCCTCTGCATAATTACCACCAAATAAAAATGCCTATATCTCTGGAACCATATGGCAGATTTTAAAAAAGAAAAAAGTAGAATGTCCAGGGATGCGATTGGAATAAACTAAGAGTAAAAAATGGCCCCTTTTGACCTGGTGACAAGGCCTCCTTATGTGGCCCTTCTATGACTGAAAAAGGCTTAAACACTTAAAAACCTAAAACATCGTACAGTGCATACTTGAATAAATCGATTTACTTTTTTTTTGTTACTTTTCTTCTAGTGTTAAGTTGGTACTATAAGGCTTGCACCCCTTAGCCAGACTTTTCTCCTTTTTCCTTTTCATAAGGCCACTTTACATGCAGCGACATCGCTAGCGATGTCGCTGCCGATCGCACCCGCCCCCGTCGGTTGTGCGTCACGGGCAAATCGCTGCTTGTGGCGCACAATATCGTTAGTCCCCTTCATACATACTTACCTGCCTAGCGACGTCGCTGTGGCCGGCGAACCGCCTCCTTTCTAAGGGGGCGCTTCGTGCGGCGTCACAGAAACGTCACACGGCAGCCGTCCAATAGAAGCGGAGGGGCGGAGAGCAGCCAAAAGAAAGACACGCCCACCTTGTTGCCAGAGGATGCAGGTACGGTGTTGTTCCTCATTCCCGGGGTGTCACACGTAGCGATGTGTGCTGCCTCAGGAACGACGAACAACCTGCGTCCTGCAACAGCAAAGATATTTGGGATTAGAACGACTTGTCAACGATCAACGATTAGGTGAGTAATTTTGTTCGTTAGCGGTCGTTCGTACGTTTCACATGCAACGACATCGCTAACGTCGCTGGATGTGCATCACGAATTCCGTGACCCCCAACGACATCTCGTTAGCGATGTCGTTGCATGTAAAGCCCCCTATAAGTAGATAAAGATGAGATGGTTATCTCACAGCTTGAGAAAAGCTCACAGTTTAAGGATCTAAAAAGTTGCCCACATGTGGGTGGATAAAGGCCACAAGTTTTGATCACTATCCTATTTCTAGAATGCTGAGAATGCTGCCATATTTTACAGTATAGATAACTAAAGTGATAGATAATATTTTTGAATAAATATAATATATGATATAAAATATCTTACGGAAGCAGAGCATCATGGAAGTAATCACAAGACAGAGCAGTAGAAAGCCACACAGTCCGGCCAGAGGAGCCCATACATACAGGTCACAAGATAAATCGAATGATGTTGTTTCTTTATCTTCTGAAAAACCTAAAAAAGACATATTGGCAACATAAAAAAGAAGCAAGAAGATCACATTCATTTCTATAACTACATGTATAGACCTATAGTCACAATGTAGAGGTCAGGGCTGTTTCACAATATACTCAAAACACAAAACCACAAATGAACACATATGGAAAAAAGATGTAAAGAAACACGTGTGTGAAACAAACCAGAATATTTGTGACACTTTAGATTCCTCAAAATACTACCCCTTTTACTCTAATGAATTACACCCCCTTGGCATTCTCTCAAGAATCTTCATCAGGTCTCATCTGGAATGGCACCCCATGAAGAGCTATGCTTCATGAAGAGTCCATGTGTGAAATCACCGGCCTTCAGACAGTGTTTGTGACCATAAGTTGTATGTTGCAGAGGCAATGTTGGCACAGAGTTGCATACATTGCTGATTCCTATTCCACAACTTTTTTATGCTGAAAAAGCCCCCCTCGGCTTATACTTGAGTAAGGGTCCCACTTTCAAGTTATAAGACGCACTTTTTCCATCCAAAACTGGGGTGGGGGGAAATGGGGTGCGTCTTATAACCTGGATAAAGATTACCGGTGCAGAGGAGTGGGGTCACAGGAATGACGGTTGGTGATACTGTGGCTTGGGGATGTTGCGGCGGTGTCGCCATTCAGGAGTGTTGTGGAGGGCGCCATAGAGCCTGCCGCAGGTGGAGACCCTAATTGAGCCCGCCGACATTTGACACAATACACTTCAAGAAAATGGCCATACAAGTGACACGTGCGCAGATTAAGATCTTGGAGAGCTGAGATCTCAATCTGCGCACATGACGTTTCTGCACTTCTGCAGCCAATTTCTTGAAGTCTATCGCATTAACTGCTGGCAGGCTCAATAGTGCCCGCCATGACAAACCTGAGCCCGCAGTATTGCTGACCATCCTTAACCACGACACACCCCGAGCCCGAAGTATTGCCGATCTTCCATCCTTTGACCCTCCTGAGCTGCGGACACCCTTCTATTTCGAGCCCACAGCATAGCCGACCCAGCCTCCTGAGCCTCTCTGCCTTCACTGCTGCACCACGCTGGTGAGCTAAGTTAAGACACATCAGGATTACAAGACGGACCCCCCTTTTAACATTAAAAGTTACTTTTTACAAATTTCCTTCTCTAAATTTGTGGTGCATCTTATAATCCTAGGCTTATACTCAAGTCAATAGGTTTTCCCAATTTCCCAATTTTTTTGTGGTAATCTTTGGTGACTCGGCTTATACTTGAGTATATACGGTATAAGAGAAACAGTCCATCATTACTTTGAGACATGAAGGTCGGTCAATCTGTAAAATTGCTACAAACTTGAAGTTATCCTTAAGTACAGTCATGAATACCATCAATTGCTATTATGAAAAAGACTCTCATGAGAACCCCCAAAAGAAAGTAAGACCAAAAATTACCTCTGCTACAGAGGATAAGTTTATTAGAGTTACTAGCTGCAGAAATTGAAAAATGACAGCGCCTCAGGTATCAGCTCTCATAAACATGTGACGCCCCTGCATCAGCAGCCAGGCTGCTCAGATCCGGATCCGCGGTGGCTCGAGGGGTCTCCGGACCCGGGGGTTGGGGTCGCGCGGCCACTCGGAATAAAAGGGGGGAGTATTTACAGTGGATGGTGTGGAAAGTTTGTGACGCCAGCCGTGGTGCGTGGTAAGATAGAGTACCAACGCTGCAATTGGGAGTACCCAGTGGCGATGGTGTGGGCAGCCAGGTGTTTAACCCCTCCAGTGGTAGGGGAATGCCCTGGGACTCGGTGATGGTGACGGGGAGGTGCCATTGGGACGGTAAGGGTCACTTATGTACTCACTCAGTCCAATAACGCTGACACCGACAACTGTGGTAAACCAAAGTTCTTGACACTGCTGCCACTTGGAGGGAGCACGTCTGGATCCTGTGCCCGTTGGTGTTGCTTGTTAGTCTGTGACCTTTACCTTGGCACCTAGTCTTCTATTTGGTCCCTTTAGCCTGAAACTAATCGGGTCCCGCTCACCAGTGTGGCTAACTGGGTGGGCTTGCTCTCAGGGTTCACGCTTGGGATTTTCTGGACTATGTAGTGGGAAAGCCCTATCCCTCTCGATGCTCTAGTACTCCGATTTTGGAGCGGGTGGAGAACGGATCTTGAAGGCTCCATCCTCGTCGGGTAAATTGTCAGGACGCCTGAAGCTACTCCCTGACCAAGGGTCCACGTACTCCATCATGCCCTGGCTCCTGCCCGGTGATGGCACAAGGCCGCCGGCTGTCCTCCTCCACAGTCCGTGCCCCTTGTCACGATCCCCTGCGACTGGGGTCCAGCTCCTACCAGGCCCAGACCAACGTCTGCCACCTAGTAGTCTCAAGGAGCCCAGCTCCTGACCTCTCCTCCCGAGAGTCACTTCTCAACAACTGTCTCCTGACCTCCTCTTAACCAACCCCCCAAGTGAACATCCCTACTCACTTCAGGTTAGCCAATGGTGTGTCTGGTGGGTGTGGTGCAGAGTGTTTCTAGGATTTTGATTAGCTTATTCTTGGCAACACCAAAGGTCAGGGACCCGTAACCAAGGAGGAGGTGGATATTGTACAGAAGGGCAGATTGCACAATACCCTGTGACAACCTGATAGGCCAGGGCATCACAAACAATTCACAGATACTAAGTGTTAGGCACATCTCAACATTAACTGTCCAGAAGAGACACTGAGAAACAAACCTTTATGGTCGAATAGCTGCAAAAAAGCCACTACTGAGGACCTCAAACAAGAAGAAAATACTTTTGTAGGCCAAACAATACAAGAATTGGACATTAGATCAGTGGAAACATTTATTGTGGTCAGAGGAGTCAAGATTAGAATTTTTACTTCCAATCACCAGGTTTTGTGGGATGAAGAAAAATGAGAGGGATGGTTTATACAATGTGGTGCCCATCGTGAAACAAGGAGGGGGAAGTGTGATGGTTTGGGGAGCTTTGTTGGTGGCAAAATGCAAGGCTCACTTATCTATCACCATGGCTAACATCGTATTTTGCAGTAACATGTCATCCGATGTGGTTTGCACTTATTGGCTTCATCATTTGCATTCCAACAGGATAATGACCCAAAACAGGCTTCAGGCTATTGCTATTATGAAAAAGGCTCTCATGAGTACCCCCCAAAAAAAGACCAAAATTTACCTCTGCTACAGAGGATAAGGTTATTAGAGTTACTAGCTGCAGAAACTGAAAAATGACAGCAGCTCAGGTATCAACTCTCATAAATGATTCACAGATACTAAGTATTAGACACATTTCAACATTAACTGTCTAGAAGAGACAGTGAGAAACAAACCATTATGGTCGAATTGCTGCAAAAAACTACTATGTGATCTAGAAGGAGAAGGATGGAGGCTGCATCATATGACATGGTCTTCACAATCACCTGGGCTCAGCCCAATAGAGATGGTTTGGGATGAGTTGAATTGAAAAGTGAAGGCAAAACAGCCAACAAGTTCTCCGCACCTCAGGGAACTCCTTCAAGACTGTTTGTTGACCTGATGAAGATGGGGTGTAAAGATGTCAACAGAGTATAAGTATGTGGTGGGAGGGGGGGTTTGAAGAATTTAGGAATATAAGATGTAACACATATTCTGGTTTGTTTCACACATGTAGTGGTTTTGCTGCCTTAAGTCTGATTTGGGTGAAAAGAGCATGCCATCCATAGGATCAATTCAAGGCTGCAATCATCTAACTTCACCACATGAGAGACCCCAATGAGATCCATACGCTCACAAGGGGTATCTTGATTCTCCTATGCCCCAATGCATTGTCTGGGCCCTCACCCTCTAGGTGACATATGTAATGACTGTTGTCTGTTACCTTCTTCCCCACGACCGGCTCTGCAGACACTTGAGTCTAAGTGGGTTCTTCTTTACTTTTAATTTTTCCTTCTCACTTTCCCAGAGCTATAACTTTTGATTTTTGAGTCTAGTTGTATCAGGGCCTGGTTTTTTCGCGCTGCAAGCTGTAGTCACTTTCATTATGATTTTGGGGTCCATACGACTTTTTAATCTCTATTGTTACATTTTTTTGGGGGCAAAGTGATAAAAAAACCCCAATTTTTTCCATTTCAGATTAATAATGATATTTTATAATTTCTGACCATTATTTGCACTGCAATACCAAATAAATAATTTTTTTATATATATTTTATTTACATTCTAGGGAAAAGGGGGTGAAATGAATGTTTATATTATTTTTTTATAAACTCTTTTTTTTAAAGATTTTGTTAAATATATTGTAATTGGTCTTAGATAGGAGACTTCAAAGTGTGGTCAATTGATCTCTTGTACAATATTCTTACTGTAATACTGCAGTAAATTATAAAAATACCGATCTTATGTGAAGTCCAGAGACTTCATAGGTATATAAACATGGCTGCCCTGGAGGCCATGACACTGCCATCGGCACTCTGTTGTGATCGACTGGTTCAAAGCCTGACAAAAATGTACGAGATGCTGCAGGGACATGTCTGGAGGGAAAAATGGCACCATTGGATCTGTTATACTGTAGTAAAAGGGAATCATGATGGGAGGACCGAACATGGACAGGTCACTCCTCCCACCACAACCACTCACTCATATCCTGTGCTGGACTGTGCCCACTCACTTGTTACATGTAATCCTTTTCTAAAAAAACCCACATCTGTAAGTGGACAGGTCACTGCCTCCAGCAAGATCAACCTACTCATATCCTGCTGGTCACAATATTATGATCATTTTTTCCACACACTTTTAAACAGTTTACAGGAAGAAAGATCAAGATATTCCGACCATCAAAACAGGCAAAGAAAAAACAATTGTCAAAATATTGTAAATAGAAATGTAAAATGATAGATAGAGACATAGATAGCTAGATAGATAGATAGATAGATAGATAGATAGAGGGATAGATAGAGGGATAGATAGAGGGATAGATAGATAGATAGAGGGATAGATAGATAGATAGATAGATAGAGGGATAGATAGATAGATAGATAGATAGAGGGATAGATAGATAGATAGATAGATAGAGGGATAGATAGATAGATAGATAGATAGATAGAGGGATAGATAGATAGATAGATAGATAGCTAGATAGATAGAGGGATAGATAGATAGATAGATAGAGGGATAGATAGATAGAGGGATAGATAGATAGATAGAGGGATAGATAGATAGATAGATAGATAATAGATAGATAGATAGAGGGATAGAGGGATAGATAGAGGATAGATAGATAGAGGGATAGATAGATAGAGGGATAGATAGATAGATAATAGAGGGATAGATAAATAGATAGATAGAGGGATAGAGGGATAGATAGATAGATAGATAGAGGGATAGATAGATAGATAGATAGAGGGATAGATAGATAGATAATAGAGGGATAGATAAATAGATAGATAGATAGAGGGATAATTGATAGAGGGATAGATAGATAGAGGATAGGTAGACATGAGATAGATGATAGATAAATCGATGGATGGATAAATATTTCTGCCATAGATCAAAAAAAGACACCAAATTATTGATCCTGGAGACGATATATCTGACTGTCACAAACCACCGGGGGGGTCACTCAGAAATCCCCCGCGCTGGCTACCAGTACGTCACAATCGGGGGGTAACAAGTGGGGGTCACCCCTCCTTTATACCTCCCGACCGACAGACAGAGCACGTGACGCGCTCTCTAGCGCCCCTCTTATAGTCAGGCCAATTATGGAATTGCCCGACCATAAGCAAGGAGGCCGCTATACTACTTATGCCGATTATTGAAGGGTCCCCGGTGAGAGTAAGGTATATATTCCCCCGACCTCCGCGGGCGGAATATATAAAATCTCCCCGAACCTCACTGGCCTCCCCACAATAATCCTTGGCACAATTCGCTGCCACCAACCGATTTACGGTAACTATTAGCCGAACACACAGACGTGGGATTCAAGATCGAGATAACAGAACAGCCCAAGATTAATTATATAATTTAATCAGCCTAAAGCACACTAGAACTACAATATATACAATAGGGAATCTACAGAATATACAGTTATGTCAGAGTACAGTTACAGATAAAGCATGGTTTACAACAGGTATGCAATTCAATCAGTTACCTTGTGCGTCTGGCCACAGGGGGGCGCTGTAGACCAGGTTTCTAGGAACTCCCGCAGATGTTTCCTGCACGTGACCCCCAGCGAAAGAACCCTGGAAAATGGTCGAAGTAGGGTTATCAACCTGGGCAGATCCAGGTCCCCTCCTACCTTAGTGACCTCACAGGGAAGCACTGCCACTCCCCCTGCATGGATCAGAATTATCCAGCAAAGGGGATATTGGCCATAACTTTGCCTGGGAGCGTCGTAGGCGGACGCCAATGCTCTCATTGTGACAGTTATGAATTTAGCTACAGAACGAGGGGACTCATGACCTGTCTGCCAGTTCCCCATTGGCTGATATCACGCCTGGGGCATTTCCCAATGTCCTGCTCCCATAAAAAGGGTGTGCCGGCATCGTCCGCATGCGGAGACACCATTTTTATGGTTGCCATATTTATCGGAAATATGGCTTGCGAGATATGAACCATTTTTTACTGGAGTCGTTCTGTCTGGCTACTTCCAGAGCCTTGCTAATTAGATACAACTCTTGTTACAGGGTGACGGCAGGGAGTCATCCTGTGTCCATTGTTCCCACACCACCTCATTTCCATATCACAGGACATGGCCATGGGATTTGTTGCTAAACCAGTTGTGTGAAGGAAAGGGGGGGTGACACCAGGAGAGGGCTTCCTGACATACTTGAATATCATGATTTATCGTCATATCTCCGGATTTACCTCACACCTCCCCCCTTTTGAGGGCGCTAGGGGGCAGCACACTCCGGTGTTCCCCCGTGCGCCCGTCCGCGACCTCTCCTTGTCGGGACAGCCCGTCTGCGTTACCGTGGTCACGGCCCCTTTTGTGGCGAATGGTGAAGTTGTATTGCTGGAGCGCAAGGCTCCATCGCAACAATCGCCCATTCGTCCCAGAGACGGTGTGCAACCAGCTGAGGGGATTGTGGTCCGTCTCCACGATGAAGTGGCGCCCGTATAGATAGGGTTGCAGACGCTGCAGGGCCCACACTATGGCCAGGCACTCCTTCTCCATCGTGGAATAGGCAACTTCCCTTGGTAACAGCTTCCTGCTCAGGTACAAGACTGGGTGCTCTTGGCTCGCAGAGTCCACCTGGCTGAGCACCGCACCGAGGCCGAAGTCACTGGCGTCGGTCTGTACTACAAACGGCCGCGTGAAGTCGGCTGCCTGTAGCACGGGCGGGCTGGACAGGGCGTCCTTTAGGGCCCGGAAGGCTGTCTCGCAGTCCATTGTCCAATCGACTGCAGAGGGCAGCTTCTTCTTGGTGAGGTCCGTCAAGGGCTTTGCCAGGCTACTATAGCATGGAACAAACCTCCTATAGTACCCAGCGGTCCCCAAGAAGGACATCACCTGCTTCTTGGTCCTGGGGGTGGGCCAGGATGCGATGGCCTCCACTTTCTCAGGCTCGGGCTTCAGTGTTCTCCCACCTACCCGGTGACCGAGGTACTGGACCTCGCTCATGGCCAGCTGACACTTTCCCGGCTTGATGGTCAAACCTGCCCGGTGGATCCGCCTGAGCACCTGTGCTAGATGCTCTAGGTGGTCCTCCCAGGTGGGACTGAAGACGGCAATGTCATCCAGGTACGCGGCCGCGTACCCTTCAAGTCCCTTGAGCAGGGTGTTGACCATCCGCTGGAAAGTGGCAGGGGCATTCCTCATCCCGAATGGCATCACCGTGGACTCGTATAGTCCAAATGGGGTAATAAAGGCAGAGCGTTCCTTGGCCTTGCGAGTCAGGGGGATCTGCCAATATCCCCGGCTCAGATCCATGATGGTCAGGTACTGAGCCCCGGCCAACTGATCGAGCAGGTCATCGATGCGTGGCATTGGGTACGCATCGGCGACCGTGACCGCATTGAGCCCCCTGTAGTCCACGCAGAACCGAGTGGTTCGGTCCTTCTTAGGGACGAGGACTACAGGCGAGGCCCAAGCGCTGTTGGATGCCTGGATCACCCCCAGCTTCAGCATCTCGTCAATCTCCTGGCGCATGTGTTGCTGCACCTCCAGGGAGACCCGATATGCTGAACGCCGGATCGGGGGATGATCCCCAGTGTCCACGTGATGGACAGCCAAGTCAGTCCTTCCGGGCTGGTTGGTAAACAACCCCCGGAAGGGGTGTAGGGTGGCCCACAGCTGGGACCGTTGGTCCTCCAAGAGCTGGTGGCCAACCTCCACATCCTCAATGGATCCGCCTGCCCTAACCTGGGCTAGCATATCCAAGAGGGTTTCCGCTTCTCCCTCCTCGGGCAGGTTGCACACGGGGAGCGCACATGCCTCCCGCTCATGATGTGCCTTCATCATGTTCACATGGAAGGGCTTCCGCCTTCCACGGGCAGGGTCCAGGGTGACCAGGTACGTCACAGGGTTGAGCTGCTGGTACACGAGGTATGGGCCTTCCCAGGCTGCCTGAAGCTTGTCCTGTGGTACGGGGACCAGTACCCACACCTCTTGACCCACTTGGTAGGTCCTCTCACAAGCGTTCTGGTCGTACCAACGCTTCTGATCGGCCTGGGCTTGAGCCATATTGTCGTGTACCAGTTGCGTCAAGGCCTGCATTTTGTCCCGGAAGCGCATGACATACTCGATAACCGACACTCCAGGGGTGGCCAAATCCCCTTCCCAAGCCTCTTTCACCAGAGCCAGGGGGCCCCGCACACGTCGCCCGTACAGGAGCTCAAACGGTGAGAATCCTGTTGAGGCCTGTGGAACCTCCCGGTAAGCAAATAACAGGTGTGGGAGATACCGCTCCCAGTCACGCCCATGGGAGTCGACCAACATCTTAAGCATCTGCTTTAAGGTGCCATTGAACCGCTCGCACAGGCCATTAGTCTGTGGATGGTACGGGCTGGCCACCAGATGTCGCACCTGGACTTGCTTACAGAGGGCCTCCATCAGCTGGGACATGAATTGGGTCCCCCGGTCAGTGAGCATTTCCTGGGGAAAACCCACTCGGGAGAAAATCTCCAGCAATGCGGTGGCCACCTTGTCAGCCCGAATGGACGACAAGGCCACTGCTTCTGGGTACCGGGTGGCATAGTCCACTACCGTCAGTATGAAGCGTTTCCCGGAGCTGCTGGGGATGGCCAGCGGGCCGACCAGATCCACAGCCACCCTCCTGAAAGGCTCATCGATGATTGGCAGAGATACTAGTGGGGCTTTGGGGTGTGGCCCCGCCTTCCCCACTCTCTGACAGGTTTCACACGAACGGCAGTAGGCAGCCACATCGGCCCCCATTTTTGGCCAGTAGAAATGCTGGTTTAACCTGGCCTTGGTCTTAGCGATCCCTAGGTGTCCGGCCATCGGAATCTCATGTGCGATCCGCAACAACTCCGTCCGGAACGGATAGGGTACCACCAACTGTCGGTCCCTGGGCCACGCCTCCGGTGAACCCTGCTGGACCGTGGCCCGGTACAGCCGTCCTTGGTCCCAGACCACTCGCTCCGGGTCCGAGTCCGAGGGAGGCTGTGCCGCCTGCTCCTTAAGAGCTTTCAGGCTGTCGTCAGCTTCTAACGCTGCCTGAAACCCCTGACTAGATGTGGCCAGAATCGACGAGACTGTCACATCTTCAGTCAGTACCCCGGGACCTGTGTCCTGGCCTCCACCTGACTCGGCTGCCACTTGGTCAGAAGGGGAAGAGCTATCCGGGAGGCCCCTTGGCTTCCAGCACTCCCACTGCGGGTGACAGCGGCCACAGCCGCTGCGACCGTGGGTCGTGCCTGCTCCTCCTCCGTTCCTGACCAAGTCGCCGGTTCAGGCAGACCTACCTGGCTTCCTGACACCCCGGTTGTGGGGGAACCATGCACCGAGATCTTACCTGGGAGCACTTCCGCTCCTGGACCGGCCCCAATCTCACCTGCCTGTTCCCCTCCTGCAGCAACAGAACCCCGCTGTGAAATCTCTGGGGACCCCACATTTGCTGTGGTAGCCCCCACCCCACACACTGGTCCTCCCCCTGCAGCACCCTGCTCTCTGCTTATCCCTGCAGAGGGCAACAGATCCCAGCTCACAGGCTGGTTACTTGTAGAGGCATTGTCACACCTTTCTCTGACCCCCTCCCCTGTCACAGCTGCAGCTGTGTGTGTGTCTATGGTGTCTATGCAAGCAGAAATATCAGAGTTCACTCCCTCCTCCCTTACATCATTCATAGATAACACATTAACATTGTCAGGAGTCATGTCAGTACGGGCTGAAGGTTCAGCCCTTGGTTGGGGCCCAAACTGGGAGGTTATCTGCCCCAAATCTGTCCCAAGTAGCACGTTTGCAGGGATCCGATCAGTTACCCCCACCTCCCTCACCCCTCGCCCTGCGCCCCAGTCCACATAAATGTTAGCAACAGGCAGCGCCGGGTCAGTGCCTCCAATCCCGGAGACAGCGAGGGTTTTTCCAGGGATCAAGTCTTGGGGGGACACCATCTCAGGCCGCACCAGAGTCACCTCCGAGGCGCTGTCTCGCAGTCCTATGGTCACAGACCGGCCGACGGTGACAGGTTGGAAGCTGTCCAGGGACCTACCACCACCCCCACCCACACAATACACCTTGGGCGGCCCTTGGGACGGGGACGGAGCCGGGGCCTTGGGACGCTGAGGGCACATGGCCTTGAAGTGTCCAGGTAGGTTGCACTGGTGGCACCGTCTTGGTTCTGCCACGGGCCTGGAGAGGGGAGTTGAGGGGGACACCCCCTGCAGTCTAGGGGCAGGTGGGGCAGTCGCAGAATTCATCTTACCCCCTCTCCAGGTGCTGCTGGTGGCCGCTCTCCTGGCCTCAGGGGCCCGGTTGTTGGTGTAGTCATCGGCAAGGGCAGCTGTAGCCGTGGACCCCTTTGGCTTCTGGTCTCGGATGAACTGGCGGAGATCCTCAGGGCAGTTCCACAAGAGTTGCTCCGTGATGAACAAGTCCAGGATCTCCGGTCCGGTGGAAAGCTGCAGGCCTTGGGTCCAGTGGTCGGCAGCTCGGGCAAGTGCCCGCCGGTGGTCAGCCCAGGAGTCCTTTGGTCCCTTCTGTAGGCTCCGGAACTTCTTGCGGTAGGACTCTGGAGTGAGGTTGTACTGTTGGATCAGGGCCCGCTTGATGGTGTCGTAGCCCTGATCTGCCTCAGCAGGCAAGTCCCCAAGGACATCCAGGGCCTTACCCCTTAAACGGGGGGTCAGGTATTTGGCCCACTGGTCCTTGTCCAGATGGTGCTGCAAGCAAGTCCGTTCAAAAGCAGTCAAGAAAGAGTCCAAGTCTCCATCCTTCTCCAGCACTGGGAAGTCCTCAACACGGACCTTTGGAAGTTTGGTGTCTCGAAGGTCACATGTGGCTGATGAGGGCCGGAGCTGAGCTAGCTGCAGCTGGTAGTCACGGTCTGCCTGTCGCTCTCGCTCTTCACGCGCTGCCTGCCGCTCTCGCTCCGCAGCCTCACGCTCTGCGTGCCGCTCTGCCCTGCGCTCTGCCAGGAGTTCCTTGTAGCCCTTCTGGTCTCCAGCCTGGAGAAGGGCCATAGCCATTTGAAGAAGGCTATCCGAGCCTCCCAGGCTCGGTGGAATGGCACGTGGTGATCTGCGGCACGCTGCAGAGCTAGGCGATTCACTGTCCCTTTCAGAGCGGAGGGCTGGCATCTGGCTCGTTGAGGAACCTTGGGTGAGCTCCTCCTCATCTTGTCCAGCAGTGCCAGGTTGCGTAATGTCCTCGGCAGAACGGTTTTCTGGCGTCGAGCTCCTGGAGGACTCGTGGGCAACCTCCTCATTGCTGTCCACAGCACCGTCCTCCCTCTCTTCGGCTCCTGCCTTAGCATTGGCCAGTTGCATAGCTCTGCTCCTGGTGCCATCAGCCATTCTTGCAGACTTTTGGTCACTGACACAGAACTGACACCTGATGCCTCCACACACCTTACAGTATCTGCACTCTGACACTCTAGTGTTGAGCTAGTCTGAAGACCCCAGCAGCCACAGCTGCTGCAGGCAGTCTTTAGTGTCTGGGAGTATGGGTCTCACACTCACACACACTATTATCTCGATCCCACCGCTATGCCACCAATATGTCACAAACCACCGGGGGGGTCACTCAGAAATCCCCCGCGCTGGCTACCAGTACGTCACAATCGGGGGGTAACAAGTGGGGGTCACCCCTCCTTTATACCTCCCGACCGACAGACAGAGCACGTGACGCGCTCTCTAGCGCCCCTCTTATAGTCAGGCCAATTATGGAATTGCCCGACCATAAGCAAGGAGGCCGCTATACTACTTATGCCGATTATTGAAGGGTCCCCGGTGAGAGTAAGGTATATATTCCCCCGACCTCCGCGGGCGGAATATATAAAATCTCCCCGAACCTCACTGGCCTCCCCACAATAATCCTTGGCACAATTCGCTGCCACCAACCGATTTACGGTAACTATTAGCCGAACACACAGACGTGGGATTCAAGATCGAGATAACAGAACAGCCCAAGATTAATTATATAATTTAATCAGCCTAAAGCACACTAGAACTACAATATATACAATAGGGAATCTACAGAATATACAGTTATGTCAGAGTACAGTTACAGATAAAGCATGGTTTACAACAGGTATGCAATTCAATCAGTTACCTTGTGCGTCTGGCCACAGGGGGGCGCTGTAGACCAGGTTTCTAGGAACTCCCGCAGATGTTTCCTGCACGTGACCCCCAGCGAAAGAACCCTGGAAAATGGTCGAAGTAGGGTTATCAACCTGGGCAGATCCAGGTCCCCTCCTACCTTAGTGACCTCACAGGGAAGCACTGCCACTCCCCCTGCATGGATCAGAATTATCCAGCAAAGGGGATATTGGCCATAACTTTGCCTGGGAGCGTCGTAGGCGGACGCCAATGCTCTCATTGTGACAGTTATGAATTTAGCTACAGAACGAGGGGACTCATGACCTGTCTGCCAGTTCCCCATTGGCTGATATCACGCCTGGGGCATTTCCCAATGTCCTGCTCCCATAAAAAGGGTGTGCCGGCATCGTCCGCATGCGGAGACACCATTTTTATGGTTGCCATATTTATCGGAAATATGGCTTGCGAGATATGAACCATTTTTTACTGGAGTCGTTCTGTCTGGCTACTTCCAGAGCCTTGCTAATTAGATACAACTCTTGTTACAGGGTGACGGCAGGGAGTCATCCTGTGTCCATTGTTCCCACACCACCTCATTTCCATATCACAGGACATGGCCATGGGATTTGTTGCTAAACCAGTTGTGTGAAGGAAAGGGGGGGTGACACCAGGAGAGGGCTTCCTGACATACTTGAATATCATGATTTATCGTCATATCTCCGGATTTACCTCACACTGACCACTTGTGCAAAATATGCAGATACATTTACAGAGAGAAATAGCAGAGTTTATACTAAATAGAAATCAGACACCTTATCGACCAAGGACGTAACTGTACTATCTCCCCTTATCACTGGCCGCTGCGATGATGATGCTGTGAGCCGGCAATGATCTCTGCACATGTCTGCTCATTTGAACAACAGACATGTGCAGCTACCAGGTGCGGGTGGATCCACGATCTACCCGCTCCTGCTTGCCACTTAGATTGCGCTGTCAAAATGTTACAGTGCGATTTAAATGGACGAGGCAAGCATCACACTGTTCCCCGCCGCCATCGGAGACCCTGTGATGTGATCACGGGGAACAGATGGTTGCCATGTTAGTGACGGGTCATGTGATGAACCCTGCCATTATCATAATGTAGTTCCTATAAGACCCGACAAAGCGCTGGCGCTTATATGAACACGGCATTTCTTCTGATCAGACCTGTGCAGCTCTGATCAACAGAAATGCACAAGCGATCAAATGGTGCAGTGATAAAGTCCCCTAGGGTAACAGTAAGCGGTAAGAGTAAGGCCTACTAGGGTCAGCCTACCTTGCCTCTATATTTACATTACCACATTGTTGCTTCTAATGAGTATTGTTTGTTATGGGACTATTTCTTATTATTTAAAATTTAATCCCCTAGGTGAACTAGTAAAATAAATAAAAAATGTAAAAAAATAAAGTTTTTAAGTGTTTCCAAAAAATAAGAATAAATAAAAAAGGTCAAATCACCCCTTTCGCCCCATTGAAACTAAAAGTTAAAAAAAAAAAAATATACACATATTTAGTATCGCCGCTTTCAGAAATGCCCGATCTATTAAAATATAAAATCAATTAATCTGATTGATACACGACGGGGTGATAAAAAAATTCCAAACACCAAAATTACGTTATTTCGTCACTGCAAATTTTTTTAAAAAAATGCAATAACAGGCGATCAAAATGTAGCATCTGCACAAAAATGGTATAATTAAAAATGTCAGCTCAAGACGCAAAAATTAAGACATAACTGATCCCCAGATCCCGAAAAATGAGAACGCTATGGGTCACGGAAAATGGCACCAAAGGCACCATTCTTTTTTTGGACAAACGTCTGAATTTTTGTAACCCATTAGATAAAAGTAAACCTATACATGTTTGGTATCTACGAACTCGTACCTACCTGAGGAATCATACTAGCACATCAGTTTTACCATATAGTGAGTGTGATGAATAAAATATCCCAAAAACCATCATGCAATTGTACTTTTTTTGCAATTTCACTACACTTGGATTTTTTCCCTTGTTTTCCAGTACACTATATGGTAAAACTCATGGTTTAATTCAAAAGTACAACCCGTTTTGCAAAAAATAAGCCCCCCCCCATATGGCAAGATTGATGGAAAAATAAAAAAGTGATGGCTCTCAAAAGAAGGGGAGCGAAAAACAAAAATGGAAAATCGCCCGTCGGTGAACGGGTTAATATAGTCTTAACTAACAGATTATAAAATAATAATAAAAAAGTTTGCAGAAGTTTTCAGCTCACTGTTCTAACTTTAATATCCCTGACCAAGGCAAAGATACTTGTTGCCCCGTCCGTCTCCAGTCACCCAGCCCCCGCTCACATTTAGCCCCAGTTCCCACCTCCCCACATTTTTGCCTCTACCAGTTAGAAATAAAAGTAACTCTTGCAGCACGTACCTGGGGGACAATTACATGAATCTCCCGCCACTGTCACTCGAACGGGAGGAGCCTTCGTTGTTGTTTTAGGCGTTGTCACTTAAAAGCAAAAAAAATAATATATAACTCCACAAAAAAAAAAAATTAAAAATATTTGTTTATTTTTTTGGGAAAATAAAATGTTACATTTAAGAACAACATATAAAGACAATAAAAAAATACTAGAAAATAAAATGAAAAAAAAAAGCAAAAATATAAAAAAAATAGGAAATATTAGTAATCTGGAGAGAACAGTGGCATATAGAATGATAATTTTTAGACGCTAGTCCAAAAATTATCTTTTGGGGAAAAGACTATATATAAGTTCAAAAGTCCACATTTTATTCTAAGTGCTGTAAATTTTTCCAGGTCGTGCCCAGTTCTTGGCATTTCTTTCCTGTTGACATTTAAATGAGAATCATCACTATGGAAGTGTTATAAGTATAAAACATTGACAAATGTGAACGTAGTCCTTGGGTTTTTCACATTTTTCACACTTGAATAAAGGTTATTATGATGGAATATTTGCCACTTATAGAATGATAATTTTTGGACACAAGTTCATAAATTATCTTTTGGGGAAAAAACCTATATGAATATTATGACCATTGATGTGTATTTTCTCATTTTAAGGCTATGTGCCCATGGGACAACGTACCCGCGGATTTTGCCGCAGAAAACCTGCAGATTTATCTGGATTTTTTAGATAAATCCCAAGGTTTTAGGAAGTACAGACACTCCCCATGTTAGCCTATGGGATTTGGGGAGTGCTGTATCAATGGTGCGGTATGTGTGGCTGTGGAACATGCTGCAGATGTCCCGCAGTTTCAACTAACTACTTGTCAATTATTCATGCGGAAATATCTGCGGAATTCCCACTCCTCCACTATGGAGATACAGGTCAGGAATTCCGCAGGTATTTCCGCACTTGTCCTGCAGGTTTACCGCAACAAAAGTGCTCGAATCCCGCAGCAACGGATTCCAGGCAGCAGCTGCGGTGAACTTGCGGAAATATCTGCGGATACATTGTCCCGTGGGCACATAGCCTAAGGCTATGTGGGCACTAAAAAATGGATTTTTCTTAAGAAAAATCTGCACCCTGTGGGAGAATACCGAACGTGCGGCAAAAACCGCGGCAATAACGCACCCGCGGTTTTGCCGTGGCATTGCCGCGGTTTTGCAGCGATTTTTCTGCGGGTTGGTACCTGCAGTTTTTTACCATTATCTATGACAAAAAACGCAGGTACCTGCGGAAAAGAAGTGACACGCACATTAATTCCGCAGCAGAAAATCCGCGGGTAAATCCGCAAGTATAAAAAAACTCAGTGTGCGCACAGCATTTTTTAATACCCATAGGATTTGCTGGGGAATGACTGCAGAAATGTTAGAAACATTTTCTGCACAAATCTGCGGTAAAATCCGCCGTAAATCCACAGCGTGCACACAGGGCCTAAAGCCTGCTTTACACGAGTCGATCTATCGTGCGAAAGCACGAGCGATCGCACCCGCCCCCGTCGTTTTTGCGTCACGGGCAATTCGCTGCCCGTGGCGCACAAACTCGTTTAACCCCCGTCACACGCACTTACTTTCCGGACGACCTCGCTGTGGGCGACGAACGTCCACTTCCTGAAGTGGGAGGGACGTTCGGTGTCACAGCGACGTCACACGGCAGCCAGCTAATAGAAGCGGAGGGGCGGAGATTTACATCCCGCCCACCCCCTTCCTTCCACATAGCCGGCGGGAGCCGCAGGACGCAGGTAAGCTGTATTCATCGTTCCCGTGGTGTCACACGGAGCAACGTGTGATGTCACGGAAACGATGAACAACCGGCGCCATTTTAATTAAACAATTTTATGAAACCTAGCGACAAGTACACGTCTCACGATTTGTGAGCGATACTGCGTCGCTAGGAGGTGTCACATGAGACGACATCGTGTACGAAAACCGTGACCCCGATGATGCATCGCACGATCAGTTGTCTCGTGTAAAGCCCACATAAGAGTTATTTCAACACAAAAATTGGAAAGTTTATTAGCATGTCCCGAAAAATGGCGTAAGAAAAAAAAAGACTGGCTGGGTTGAACCTCTATAAGGCCCCCTTCACACGTCCGTGAAAAACACGCACGTGTGTTACGGGCCGTTTTTCGGGTCCGTGTCCCGTTTTTGTGTCCGTTTTTATGGTCCGTGTGGCACCTGTGTGAATTGCGTATGCTAGCCGTGTTTGTGTGCAGAACGTCCGTGTGTGCGTGTGGAATTAACGTGTATGTGTACGTGTAATGTCCGTGTGTAATGTCCGTGTGTGTGATGCACAATGTCGTTTATAAATGTCGGCTGACAGCAGACAGAGTTGCGCGATGAGAATGAACTCGGGTGAACTTCACCCGACTTCATCCTCATACCGCGGCTCTGTCTGTGTCGAGTACTGATTAGCGGTCACCTGTGAAGGATTCACCGGTGACCGCTAATCCCCCGATTGACTGAAGTGTCCCCCCCTCTCTCATACTCACCGATCCCCGATCACCGGCGCTGCACGGCATTCACACGGCTGCGGCGGCTTTTACTATTTTGAAAAAGCCGGCCGCTCATTAAACAATCTCCTATTCCCTGCTTTCCCCGCCCACCGGCGCCTATGATTGGTTACAGTGAGACACGCCCCCACGCTGAGTGACAGGTGTCACACTGCACCCAATCACAGCAGCCGGTGGGCGTGTCTATACTGTGCAGTAAAATAAATAAATAAATAATTTAAAAAAAACGGCGTGCGGTTCCCCCAATTTAAAAGCCAGCCAGATAAAGCCATACGGCTGAAGGCTGGTATTCTCAGGATGGGGAGCTCCACGTTATGGGGGGCCCCCCACCCTAACAATATCAGTCAGCAGCCGCCCAGAATTGCCGCATACATTATATGCGACAGTTCTGGGACTGTACCCGGCTCTTCCCGATTTGCCCTGGTGCCGTTGGCAAATCGGGGTAATAAGGAGTTATTGGCAGCCCATAGCTGCCAATAAGTCCTAGATTAATCATGTCAGGCGTCTATGAGACACCCTCCATGATTAATCTGTAAGTTACAGTAAAAAAACACACACACCCGAAAAAATCCTTTATTTGAAATAAAAAACACACACAAATTCCCTCATTACCAATTTATTAACCCCGACAAACCCTCCATGTCCGGCGTACTCCACGGACCTCCAGCGTCGCGTCCAGCTCTGCTGCATGGAGGTGACAGGAGCAGCAGAAGACACCGCCGCTCCGGTCACCTCCACACAGCAAATGAGGTGAGTAGCGCGATCAGCTGCTGTCAGTCAGGTAACTCGCGGCCACCGCTGGATCCAGCGGTGGCCGCGGGTAACCTCAGTGACAGCAGCTGATCGCGCTACTCACCTCATTTGCTGTGTGGAGGTGACCGGAGCGGCGGTGTCTTCTGCTGCTCCTGTCACCTCCATGCAGCAGAGCTGGACGCGACGCTGGAGGTCCGTGGAGTACGCCGGACATGGAGGGTTTGTCGGGGTTAATAAATTGGTAATGAGGGAATTTGTGTGTGTTTTTTATTTCAAATAAAGGATTTTTTCGGGTGTGTGTGTTTTTTTACTGTAACTTACAGATTAATCATGGAAGGTGTCTCATAGACGCCTGACATGATTAATCTAGGACTTATTGGCAGCTATGGGCTGCCAATAACTCCTTATTACCCCGATTTGCCAACGGCACCAGGGCAAATCGGGAAGAGCCGGGTACAGCCCCAGAACTGTCGCATATAATGTATGCGGCAATTCTGGGCGGCTGCTGACTGATATTGTTAGGGTGGGGGGCTCCCCATAACGTGGAGCTCCCCATCCTGAGAATACCTGCCTTCAGCCGTATGGCTTTATCTGGCTGGCTTTTAAATTGGGGGGAACCGCACGCCGTTTTTTTTTAATTATTTATTTATTTATTTTACTGCACAGTATAGACACGCCCACCGGCTGCTGTGATTGGGTGCAGTGTGACACCTGTCACTCAGCGTGGGGGCGTGTCTCACTGTAACCAATCATAGGCGCCGGTGGGCGGGGAAAGCAGGGAATACGAGATTGTTTAATGGGCGGCCGGCTTTTTCAAAATAGTAAAAGCCGCCGCAGCAGTGTGAATGCCGTGCAGCGCTGCGCCGGAGATCGGGGAACGGTAAGTATGAGAGAGGGGGGGAAACTGACCGACAGACTGTGAGGGAGGGACAGACAGACAGACAGACCGACAGAGAGACAGAGAGACTGACCGACGGACTCAGGGAGATTGACCGACATACACAGAAATAGAAAGAATAGCCGACATCACTAGAAATAAAAACACCAAACGGACACGGACTATAGGTAGATGCATACGTGTTTACTAACGTGTGTGCACATACCCATAGACTTTCATTGTGTCCACGTGTGCGTGCTCCGTGCAGATAACGGACATGCATCCGTGCCAAACGCAAACACATACGGATCACGGACACGCACACACGGACATAATGAAATAACGGACGTGTGACCACAATCATAGATTAACATTGGTGCACGTTTGGCCGTGTCTCCGGTATATACGGAAACGGACCAAACACGCACGTGTATCACGGACGTGTGAAGGGGGCCTAAAATATATATATTGGACGCAGTTACCTTCAGGATACATGAGCTGGAGGCCTGGGCTGATATGAAGGACTGAATTTTTATTAATCAGGCAGTAGTAAGTTCCTTGATCCGTTGCTTCGAATTTCCCAATTTCCAGGGTGTACCGATTTCCTGACGCATTGGGTTTGAAACGATTCTTGTCGTTTTGATCCTTGTACATAGATCTACTTGTGGAGCTGACATACACAATAGATACCGGAGATTCGGACCCTTTCTTATGACGGAACCAATAGACCCCGACATTTGGGTCTTCGGATTCAATTTCACAGTACAACGTCATAGGTCCTGAGCCGATTTTGGGCAAGGAATTGCTAATAAGTTTCAGCTGGTGAGTACCTGGAAAAGATGTAATGTAAGAGGTCAGAGACTGGTGAGGAGAAGAATATCATTAGTAGTATTAGTATGGTTGTTTATGGTATTATTATATTAGACTCGAGTATGGCGATCAGCAGCCACAATATCTGTAATGCCAGAGCTCGGAGGGGGCATCGAAGAAGCTAAACGGTGGGGACAACTAATGAACCGGCTGTACAGATGTGTCCTTTCTTACTATCTTTTTAACTCAACATAGCCCAAGATAGGTGGTGTGAGCTGATCAAAAGGAAATTTGATTATGTGATATTCTGTTGGGAGACGTTTACACTACAAGTGTCTATAAGTGACCACTCAATAGCAGGGATGCGAATTACAGCCTTTTTTTTTGTTTTGCTAGATCCTCACAATAATGTATTAAATTACAGTCCTCCCTCTATTAGTTTTATAGAAACATAAAAACATAAGAGTGTAAAAGCTAAAACAGAAAATGGTTAAAGAAAGATGTAAAGATCGAAATTAAAAATTGACCTTTAGTAATGTCACAAACATATATAAAATGAAAGTTCCAAGGTAGTAACCAATATACATTTGTTTGGTGTAACCACAACAATAACTACCTGAGCAGTAAGTTAGTGCTATCATTTGTGATGATTGGTGTAAGCTGTAACAAAATAAAAGAAACCTAAAGCAAACAAAAAACAACAAGTAAAAAGTTAAACAAAACAAAAAGCAAAAAAGACCAAGCAAAAAAACAACAAAAAACAAACAAAAAACAAGTAAAACAAAAAAAAAACAGAACAAAACAAACGTAAAGAAAAACCAAACAAAAATCAGAAGGTGACAAGTAAAACAAAACAAAAAGAGAACAAAACAAAAGCAAAAAGGACCAAACAAACAAAAAACAACAAGTAAAAAGTAAAACAAAACAAAAGCAAAAAGGACCAAACAACAAAAAACAAGTCAAACAAGACAAAAGCAAAAAAGACTAAACAAAAAGCAACAAAAAAACAAACAAGTAAAAAGTAAAACATAATAAAAACAGAACAAAACAAAAGCAAAACGGACCAAACAAACAAAAAACAACCATTAAAAAGAAAAACGAAACAAAAACATAACAAAACAAAAGCAAAATAACAAACAAAATAACAAACTGAAAAATAACATTAAATAATAATAAAAAAACAAAACAAGTAAAACAACACAAAAACAGAACAAAACAAAAGTAAAAAAAACCCAAACAAAACAAAATTGAAAAAAAAAAAAAATAATAAAAAAACAAAACAAAAACAAAAGAAAACCTGCTGTGGAATTGGTTTGATATAAATCAAGTGAATACAGCAATAAGAGGCTAAAATTTAACTTTTAATTCTATTACATTAAAAGCCCAAGAAGGGTACATGTAACCATAAAACTCCCCAGTGACCTGATGTCTCAGACAGGACCTGTCGTGGCAACCAGGGAGTCAGTAATGTATAACAAACATAACCAAACAAACACAATAAATATAAATAATGAATTGAGTAGATTGTGTCAACCCAAAGGGACAGTGGTCCACTTAGTGGGGAAGAAAAAACAATCAAAACAAACTCAATATACATAAATAAAGAGCTGTATATTGGTCCTCAAAGGAGAAACCAATAATATATCCTATTGCTCAGTATACGAATAAATGGGAACAATCTCACCCATATTCAGCAGTCTGGATCTCTATATCTATAGAGAGGGCTAGCTGTGGTCTGTCCTTGTTAGGGCAGAAGCTGTGGGCAACAGGCTGATTTAATCTCCTAGGACTGTGTAGGGTCAGTGACAACCTGACAACATAAGGAGGACCCACACGGAGGAAACCCTGAGGTGCCCCAGACTGCTGAATATGGGTGAGATTGTTCCCATTTATTCGTATACTGAGCAATAGGATATATTATTGGTTTCTCCTTTGAGGACCAATATACAGCTCTTTATTTATGTATATTGAGTTTGTTTTGATTGTTTTTTCTTCCCCACTAAGTGGACCACTGTCCCTTTGGGTTGACACAATCTACTCAATTCATTATTTATGTTTATTGTGTTTGTTTGGTTATGTTTGTTATACATTACTGACTCCCTGGTTGCCACGACAGGTCCTGTCTGAGACATCAGGTCACTGGGGAGTTTTATGGTTACATGTACCCTTCTTGGGCTTTTAATGTAATAGAATTAAAAGTTAAATTTTAGCCTCTTATTGCTGTATTCACTAATTTATCTGATAAGTGGCCTCCCTCCAATTGAGGATTGCTGATATCATTGATATAAATCAAGGAAGAAATCTTACTGCTTTCTCCCCTTGGACTGGATTTTGTTGTATTTTTTAGTGTCTTCATTCTCTATTAACTGCTACTGTATAGATATCAACAAAAGCATCCAATGGGCAGGACAATAATGACGCATTAATAGGTGTATGAAAAATTGATAAAAATAATAATACAATGTAAAAAAAATAAGTTCTCACTTCTGAAATGCAAAAAAGTAAAATGAGAAAAAAAAGACCCGGATTGTATAGTGGTTTATAGACAATGCCCCCTGGGTAGGGACAGGTATGAATTTGCTCTGACATTATTCTGATTGTGAGCAGTAGTGGAGTCGGCACTAGAGGGGACGTAAACTGCGAGAAATTCCTCTTCATCAGATTTGCGGGCCAGTGATTTTCCAACTTTGAAGTTTTATTTGTCCAACCGAAGAGTTAAGATGGCCTCCTGTCATTGTGTTAGATGGAATATATAATTTCATAGCGTATGTATACATGACTTCTTTTTCACCTGCCTGAAAAATCTACCCGAAAATGCTCAAAAGCATGAACATAATTATTTCTATGGACCAACGGCTTGCTGTATATATATATATAAATATATATATATATATATATATATATATATATATATATATATATATATATATACTGCATATATATAGTCCGTCTTTTAACTGCTTCAGGTTTCTAAATTTGTATAAAAAGCACCAATGTGAGGATAAAAAGGATAAAATATAACCTTTACTGTCGCTACAGTATTATTAAAATATGTTTACAGATGCACGTGTAAGCACCAATACACGACCATTCACTGAAAAATAAATAAATAAATCTTTATAGTGCCCTACATATGAGGGGCTGCTGATAAGTCTTTGGCTTTGTGATTTTTTTTTGTTTCTATGGTAACGAATGTTATATCACATGAAAGCCTTTTGTGTCTAATATATGTTTTAAAAATGTTGTGCTTTTTGCTTATGGCAACAGTGTTCTACGCACGCGGGAAAGCAAAATGGCGGAGTCTAATGCGATATTCACAGCAACAAAGAGCAGAGGAGAGATAAAATTCATGTTTCTGCAAGGAAAGTCCGTGAAGAATATTCATGGTGATATGTCACAGACATTGGGGGATCAATGTCCTTCATAGTCCACAGTTAAGAACTGGGTTGCCAAATTTAAAACGGGCCACTTCAGCACCAATGATGAGGAACGTCCCGGACGCCCGAGAGCGGTTGTTGTTCTGGAGATCGTCGATGCTGTGCACAACCTCATACTGGAGCATCCACGAATTTCAGCTAAAGCAATAGCAGACATCATGGGGATTTCCCGTGAACGTATTTGTATCATTATCCATGAACATTTGTACATGAGGAAGCTTCTGCAGAGTGGGTCACCAAATGTCTGACAACAGATCAGAGAAGCATATGAGTGAAAACTTCCCGGTCCATTTGTCAGCATTTCTGGACTGATAAGAACTTCCTGGATCGACTGGTCACTATGGATGAGACCTGGATTTATTTGTATGACCCTGAAAACAAGGAGCAGTCAAGAGTAGAGGCACAGTGGTACTCCTCGTCCAAAGAAGTTCAGGGTGCAGAAATCAGCCACTAAGGTGATGGCGTCTGTGTTCTGGGATAAGGAGGGCGTGCTGCTAGTGGACTAGCTTCAAAAGGGTTCCACCATCAATGCAAGGTATTACACTGAACTTTTGGACCAATTGAAGGCAGCTCTGAAGGCCAAAAGGCGTGGGAAGCTGTCCAAAGGAATCTTGTTCCTGCAAGACAACGCCTCCGCTCACACTGCACAAGCGACCACAGCAAAACTGGCAGAGCTGGGCTTCCAACTGGCTGACCACCCACTTTATTCACCAGATCTAGCTCCCTCCGACTATCATCTGTTTCCAAACCTCAATAAACTCCTCAAGGGTACCAAATTTATCACCATTTCTGATGCCATGGCTGCTACGGATGCCTGGTTTGAAGCACAACCGAAATCCTTCTTTTTGCTAGGCTTACAAACTTGTAATACCGATGTAAGAAGCGCGTTGACATCAGTGGAGAGTATGTGCAATAAATGAAAAGTTTCATCATCCTATCTCATTTCTTTCTGGGTAAAGCCAAAGACTTATCAGCATCCCCTCGTATAATGACAGAAGACAGTGACAGTTGTCAGATAAGTCCCACTCACAGACAAAAACATTACAATGTGGTGAGTACCTGAGAACACCTATATATTCACAAAAATCCTCGATTTCATATATTGTCGACTCTTCAGAACCCCATGGCGGTGTTGGAAAGGGGTCTATGAATCCCTAGTCGGGGAATTACTGACCCTCATTCAATAACAACTTCCTGCCTTGACAAGAGCAGTCCACCACTGGACCTCATTGTGGCTGACCCTATGTCTGCCCCAAGTGCCTCCCGACGCATTTCACCATTACAGGAACTTTAGGGGAGAAGGTTAAACTTAATATCTAGCTCACGCTTGTTAACCAGTACCAAAAATGGTCAACATTAACGTGCCATAGATGATTTCTAAAAATGCCAAGAAGTGACCGGTCCATTCTTCTGGCGTTCTCCGCTGCTTTCCGTGCTTTACAATACAAGTCAATGGGAAAGCTCAAAAAAAATGCGATGTATGGATATCTTTTCTATCCTTGTTGCTTAAAAAATATTAGCATTGTCTTCTTATTTAATGGAGTGAGAAAACCCCCAACAACTAGAAAGTTACAGTGAATAAAACATCACAAAAGCCATGGGAATACCCTCCAAAAAAATGACCGGGGGCCAATACTGTAGTAGCAAAATGTAAAAATGACAATTAATAATAAAAAAACAGCACAAAAGACAATTCAGGAAAAAAATAGCCAGAGTTTCCTAAAAGCATCTTCTGTTTGGAGAACTTGCCGGGTTCACCTGAGTATAAAAGATATTGTGCGCTTGTTTCATTAAATTAGTTGTACCGCCACAACAGGTCCTGTTGTTATGTCATAAATGAACATACGGATATCATATGTGATCTGACGAGGACAGGCGCAATGAGTTTAGCATGGCCGTCGATATTGGATATGGATATCATAGTGGAAAGAAGGAAGGTGCCGAAACGCAGGCCCCTCTGTAAGAGTCTCTTATTATGATGGACCTTGCTGTGGTGGAGGGTTCACCTACACCTTTATAAAAATGTTCCAGTCATGTCTACATACCCCCAAGATCTTCCATTGACTTTTGGCCAACAGTTATCACAATATCAGTTCCCTATTTAGTGCGCAGACAGATGGCTGTATAACGACGATCCCATCACAATGCTCAGACTGGCCGGTGGCTCTCCTGACCTGAACTTGAGAGCTGCATAGAAATACACAATGACATGCTCGGCTTAGGAGAGCCGCCGGCCAGTCCAGGCATTCTGATTCAATCGGTGTCCTTGTGACTGCTTCCTTATCTAAACATTTTCTTTTTTGGTCTTGCACCCAGTTTCATAAAAACTGGGTGCACTTTTTTCCGTTCTGAGTTTTATGGTCACAATTTTTTTTAATTTAATTT